>NW_007235818.1:0-2285 GCF_000164805.1 Carlito syrichta | reverse complement strand
AAAACGAACTAGAAGGCCTGGCATGGGAGCTCACACCTGGAATCCAGCACTCTGGGATTTTGAGCTGGGAGGATGGTTGGAGCCCAGGAGCCCAAGGCTCCTGGAGATCCCATGTCCACACCCATCTAAACAGGGAGTCTGGGGTCGAGGGTCCCGTCATTCTGGCCACTCTGAAGACTGAAGCGGGAGGATGACTGGAGCCCTCGAAATCGAGCCTGGCAATGAACCATGGTGATGACCATGGGCACCAGGGTAAGCCACATAACCAGACTCTGTCTCCAAATTCATCAGAATTGTTCACAGATTCTAAACAGCACATGGTGTGTTCACAGGGTGACTGGCTTTAGATCAGGAATAATGGGATTGCAGAGGAAGAAATGTCCCTTGGTAAGGGATTTGTCCCTGGCCTTTCTTGGCGGATGGTCCTCATTGCTGAGTTGGAGGGTTGACCTACCTGGAGCACTTTTTAACCTCAGAGAGGAGAGCTGTCAGGAACCCGGCCAAGGAGCCTGGGAACGCCCACACCAAAGCAGGGGCAGTCACTGGAGGATGGGTTAGGGCTGTAAGGTGCTGGGCTTGGGGAACCCCCACATGTGGGGGGGAGGGGGAAGGACTGAGGACAGAAGGTTTGCAGGAGAATGGATTTCTTTCTTTCTTTCTTTCTTTCTTTCTTTCTTTCTTTCTTTCTTTATCTTTTCTTTCCTCAGTAGGTTGTTTAGGTTGCTCTCACATTGCAAAACCAGGGACATCCTCTCAGCCAGGGCCTCCCAAACTGTGGCAATCACAGTCTTTCCATTTGGTCGATCCTGGTTTTCCTGCCTGGTTTTGAACACTGTTCCGGAGGATTTCCTCCCCTGGAGGCCTGCACTCACCCAAGGATTTCTGGCTTTTGCTTGGGATCAAGGAGGGGACTTGCTATGATGTCCAGCCTGGTCTCGTGTTGCCAGACACCAGCCATTTTCCCGGTTCGGCCTCACTGAGTGCAAAGGAGACAGGCTGGCCGTCTCCACCCCCTTCAAATGTTTGAGAATCTTGCCCTCCCTTTCCCCGAGGTGGCCCCTTAGAGGAGTGAAAGGGTCCACCCTTGAGAATGAGGTGGGAGGTGTGGTGGGCACCCCGGTGGAGACACAACCCTGAGCCAGTGCTCCCCCCATAAGAGGGCTCAGCTGGTGATGCCAGCCACCCTCTCTGGAGTCCCAGGTTGTTGGAGGTAGCAGGCCTCATGGTGGGGCCCGGACAGGTATATGGAGGCTGGGCACAGGGGCTCACACCTGTCATCCTGGCCAACTGGGAGGCTGAGGTGAGAGGATGGCCTAAGCCCCCATGTTCAAGACTAGCCCAGGCACTTTGGTGAGACCTCATGTCTACAAGTAGCCAAAAAAATGAGCCAAGCATGGTGGTGCATGCCTGTCCTTCCGAGAACTCTGAAGGCTGCTGTGGGAGAATTACCAGAGCCCAGTCGATTGAGGCCACAGTGTCTGAGGGCTATCCCCTGCACTCTGGCCTGGGCAAAAAAGCAAGACTCCAACACAGAAATAATACCAACAACCACCACCACCACAACCACAGACTGGCCTGAGGACCTCAGCCTGTCATCCCAACACTTTGGAAGCCCAGGCAAGAGGACAGCCTGAGCCTGTGGGTTCTACAACAACCCAGGACACAGGGTGAGACCTCGTCTTGGCCATCAAAAATGAATCGAAGATTATGCGGGCATAGTGGCACAGGCCTGTGGTTCCAGTCACTTGCAGTGCAGAGGAGGGAGGATCATCTGAGACTGACAGGTGGAGTCCACGGTGGTGGTGAGCATGACCTTGCAGTCCATCTTGGGTGACAGAGCGGGATTCTGACAACAATTAATAATAATCACCACCATCACTATCATCACCATCCCTGCGATTCAGCGCAAGAAGTCACACTCAGGGATCTGAGAGGAAAAGACGATTTCCGTACTGTCATTTTCAGAAGGCTTCAAAGGTGGCCATCAGCACATCCAGCCTGCACCTTTGACCACCAACACCAGAAGGTCTGCCTCCACTCTCCACACTTGTGCCCAACAGCAAAGACATGTGTGAGCTCACGGAACCAAGGGCCGTGAGTTAGGGCTGCCGTGGGCAGAGTGATCAAGATGGTCCACCAACATCATGGCCAGTGCAGGGTTCGGCTGCTCGGTCTGCAACCTCTGGGTGGGGGGAAGGGCCTCTTCATCTCCCGATTACTCATTCATCACCCGCCCATGCAGAACTTTAACTGGGGACCTGAGTCTTCCATCATGATACACGTGG
>NW_007235817.1:0-973 GCF_000164805.1 Carlito syrichta | reverse complement strand
GGGGTCGAGGTACCCATCTTTCCTGGCCACTACCGAGGCTGAGGTGGGAGGATCATCAGAGCTTGTGATTTTGAGGTTGGCTATGAACGTTGATTGTGTCCCTGGGCCCCAGCCTGGGCCACAGAGCCATACCCGGTCTCCAAAAACATCAGAATCATACACAGATTTTCCACTGCACGTGGTGTGTTCACAGGGTGACTGTCTTTAGAACCAGAAAAATGGGATGGAGGGAAGAAATGTCCCCAGGTGAGGGATGTGTCCCATGCCTTTCTTGGCGGAAGGTCCTCATTGCCAAGTTGGAGGGTCGACTTCCTGAGGCACATTTCACATCTCGGAGAGGAGAGCCAACAGAAACCCGGCCAGGGAGCCTCAGACACTCCCACACCAAAGTGGGAGCAGCCATGTGGGTGGATTGTGGGTGAAAGGTGCAGAGGTTGCGGGACCGTCACATGTGGGGGCAGCAGGGGGGAAGGACTGAGGGCTGAAGTTTTGCAGGAGAATGGACTTCTTTCTTTCTTTCTTTCCTTTCTTTCTACCTTCCTTACACCCTTCCTTTCTTTCTTCTTTTCTTTCTTCTTTCTTTCTTTCTATCTTTCTTTCTTTCTTTCTTTCTTTCTTTCTTTCTTTCTTTCTTTCTTTCTTTCTTTCTTTTTCTTTCTTTCTTTCCTTTCCTCACTTGGCATGGTCTCCCAAACTCCTGTGATCACAGGCCTTCCATTTCATTGACTTCCTGGTCTCCTGCCTGGTCTTGAACTCTGGGCCAGAAGCGATCCTCTCGCTGATGTCTGCCTTCACCCAAGATTTTCTGGGTTTTACTTGGAGTTGTGGTGGGGTCTTTCTATCATGTCCAGCCTCCTCTGGGAGCTCCAAGGCTTCAGCCATCTTTCCGGTCTCGGCCTCCCCGAATGCCAAGGAGACATGAGTGAGTTGCCGGCCATCCCTGAACCCTTGAAGGTTTGAGAGCCATGCCCTC
>NW_007235816.1:0-327 GCF_000164805.1 Carlito syrichta | reverse complement strand
CTGCAAATGACGGGGGTGAAGTGTCTTTTTCTATCTCATCCCTGAGGGTGACTCCACTCAATGGGTGGCAAGGGTGGTGGTGGTGGTGATTATTATTATTTGGAGTCAAAATCATGCTCTGTTGCCCAGACCTTAGTGCAGGGGCACACTCAAGGTCACTGCGGACTTCACCTGCCGGGCTCAGGTGATTGTCCCACAGTATCTCCCCGAGTGACTGGAACCACAAGTCTGCAACACCACAACAGGCTAATCTTTGGTTTTATTTTTGCTGGCTGAGAAACAGTCTCGTTCAGTCTCCTGAGCTGGTCTTCAATCCAGAGGCTCAGG
>NW_007235815.1:0-888 GCF_000164805.1 Carlito syrichta | reverse complement strand
TTTCTTTCCTCACTAGGTTGCCCAAACTGCTCTCAAACCGCTCAAATCGAGCCATTCATTTTGCCTGGATCTCCCAAACTGCTGCGTTCAAAGACTTTCCATTTGATCAACATCCTGGTTTCCTGCCTGGTCTTGAACTCTGGGCCAGAGGTTATCCTCCTGCTGAGGTATGCCTTCACGCAAGGTTTTCTGAGTTTTGATTGGGGTCGAGGTGGGGTCTTGTAATGGTGTCCGCCCTGGTCTGGATCTCTCAGGCTCTGGCCATCTCCGGTCTCAGCCTTCCCAAGTGCCGAGGAGACAAGTGTGAGTTGCCCGGCCATCGCTGCCCCCTGAAGGTTTGAGAGTCACACCTTCCCTTTCCTTGAGGCGCCCCCTGAGAGGAGCTTGCAGGTCCACCCTGGGGAACAAGTCAGGAGGAGGGGTTGGTGCCCTGGTGGAGACACGCCCATGCTCCAGGTGCTCCCCATGTGGAGGGCCCGGTGGGCAATTCCAGCCATCCTCTCCAAGATTACAAGTCATCAGAAGAGAGCGGACCCCATGGTAGGGTCCTGAGAGGGGTGTGGAGGCCCAGCATGGGTGCTCATGCCTGTCCTCTCAGAGCTCTGGGAGGCTGAGGTGAGGATGTCCTGAGTCTCTAGGTTGGAGACCAGCCCAGGCACCTTGTCCAGAACTTGAATCTAAAAGTAGTCAAAATAATGAGCCAAGAATGGTAGTGCATGCTTTTCGTTCCAACCACTTGGGAGGCTGTGGCAGGAGGATCTCCAGAGCCCAGCAGGTGGAGGCTGTGGTGGCTGAGAGCAGTTCCCTGTGTTCTGAGCTGGGCAACAGGGGGACTCCGACTCTGTTTTATAATACCAACCACGACCACCACCACAAACACAGGCCAGT
>NW_007235813.1:2138-3053 GCF_000164805.1 Carlito syrichta | reverse complement strand
AATAAGGACTCCATTTCCAGATTTATGCTCGAAAACACCATGATTCGTGTTTAGCACATAGCAAGATGACCATAAGCTTTTTTGGGATTGAGGACTTGAGTAACGCAGATTCCTTATTCTTACTTAGCAATAGGCAGTGAAGTTTCCTTTATGTGAATAATCCCATTACACTGATTCCTACTTCAAAAACCTGATTCATGGTTACGTCTTAGGAAGACAGCCTGTAGTTTTTGGGATTGAGGACTCATGTAAAAAAGATTCCTTATACTTCCATAGCAATATGACGCGTAGTTTCCTGTATATGATGACCTCCAATTTCCAGCTCCCTGCTTCACTGCAGGATGCCGAGTTAGTTCCTGTAGACTGAGAATTCCAGTTTTTCGGATATCAAGAGAAAGACGTCCATAATGTCCTTTGGGAACTGGAATCCAAGATTCCTGGTTCCCCTTCACAAGACCTCCCCAAAATGTGGAATATTCCAAACCCAAAACCCCAATTACTACCTGCCCACCCACAAGAATTCTCTGTACTTTGAGGTCACCTGAATAGAGGAAATTTGTACCAGTATAACTTTTGATTCTGGGGAATATGTTTATGGTCGTAGATGGTCCCAGGAAACAAAAGGAATTCTAGGGCCAAATCCTTGATTACAACTAACAAGAGGAACATTAACATCCTGAGGATTTGTAATGACAGATTTAGAGTATCCACGGAGCAAGTAACTCTGAAAATGTAGGGACCCAGAAGCCCAGATTGCTGATTAAACCTTATAAATAGGCCCTGTTCATTCCGGAAAATGAGAAGTCCTAGAACAGGATTTCCTTTTATTTCTCAATAATATTCGCTGATATTTCCTGTCGATTGGGATTCAAGTTCAGTATATCAAAAGACAGATGCCCAGAAGTTTACTAGTTT
>NW_007235813.1:0-656 GCF_000164805.1 Carlito syrichta | reverse complement strand
TGCTTCATTCTCAGCAACACACCAAGATATTTCCTGGTGATCTAGAATTACAGTTGCTTGGATATCAAGAAAAAGACTCCCATAAAGTTTTTGAGGAAATGGAACCTAAGATTCCTTGTCCCTTTTCAAAGACACTCTAAAATTGTGGCGACATAGAATCCCAGATTGCTGATTAAACCTTATCAAGAGACTCTGTAGATTTAGGCGATTGAGAACTCAAAGAACCGGATTCCCTTTCCGTTCACAGCAAGATGCCCTGAATTTCCCTGTCCATGTGGATTTCAAAACTCTGTGTACAAAAATGCAGGTGCCCAGATATATCCTAGGGACGTGGAAGTCATAGATCCTGGTTACATTTTAATAATTTGCACAAATATTTGGCATCTGCAAAACACTCGGCCCCTGTATAAATAAGTAAAACGGAAATTTAAGGTTTACAAAGTTCATCTTAAGACCAAAGTTACATCTAAATACGGCAATATGATACTTTTTTTCCGGGAATCTGGTCTTATTTTTCCGAAGAACTTAAGGGATTTGTACTACCAGATACCCGATTACAACTCTCAAGAGGACCAGAATGTTGCTGGAGTCCTGAAATGACTGATTCCTAATACTCACAAGCCAAATATTTCTGAAACATGAGACGAGCTCGAAGG
>NW_007235812.1:0-707 GCF_000164805.1 Carlito syrichta | reverse complement strand
TCTTCTTTACCGAGGGACAATGTAATGTTCTGTATATGAGAACTCCCTTTCCCCAGAATCCTGTTTTAAAATCCTGATACTTGTTTTGTCATTATCAAGATGTCATGTAGATATTGTGATGGAGGAACCGTGTAAAAGAGATTTCTTAGTTCTCCTTAGCTAGAGATCATGTAGATACTGCATTTGAGGACTGCTATTACCTCTGTGCCAGCTTCTAAACCCTGATTTTGTTTAGCCCACAGGAGATGGCCTGTGATTTTAAGGACTGAGGACTGCTGTAACCCCGATTCTTTTTCTTCCTTGGCAAGTGGCTGTGTATTTTCCTGTATATTAGGACTCTCATTAGACACATCCTGCTTTGAAACTCTGATTCTTTTTAGAACTTTACAAGATGCTCTGTAGATTTTTGGGATTGAGGACTCCTGTAACCCAGATTCCTTATTCTGTCTTACCAAAAGGTCATGTAGTGCCTGTAAACAAGGACTCCATTTTCCAGATTCATGCTCGAAAACACCATGATTTGTGTTTAGCCCATAGCAAGATGACCTTGAGCTTTTTTGGGATTGAGAACCAGGGAGACACAGATTCCTTATTCTTACTTAGCATTAGGCAGGGAAGTTTCCTTTATGTGAGGAATCCCATTACCCAGATTCCTACTTCAAAACCCTGATTCGTGGTTACATCTTAGGGAGATGGCTTGTAGTTTT
>NW_007235811.1:0-622 GCF_000164805.1 Carlito syrichta | reverse complement strand
CCACCCCCACAACCACCACCCCTGCCTCCCAGTGCGTGGAGTCACCCTCAAGGATGGGAGATGAAAAGGCACTTTCTGGCCTGTCATTAGTGGGAGGTTTCAAAGTTGGCCACTGGGCAAGTCCATCCCACACCTTCCGACAGGTGCCCCAGAATTCTGGCCTCCACCCTCCACACTCGTGCCCCACAGCAAAGATGTGTGTGAACTCATGGAACAGATGACCCCGAGCTAAGGCAGCCATCGGGCACAGAGCAATCAAGGTGGTTTTACAATCCCATGGCCAGTCCAGGTTCTGGTCGCACTGTCTGCCACCCTTAGGTAGGAAGGGCCTTTTCCCCTGCAGATCACTCCATCTTCCCCAGCCCACCCAGCCCTTTCCCTGGAGAACAGTGGACGCAGGTTGTGAAGCACATAGGAGATGTCTTTTTTGTTGCTGGCATCCTCGTGGGCTGAGCTGGGGTGAGGCGGCACAATTGTGGATCCCTGAGCCTCCACCTGTGTGGCTCAGGAGGGCCACCTTCCTCAGGCCCCAAGCAGCAGGGACTCTGGGGACCATAACACCTGCGCTGATTTTTGGAACATCTCGCTGAGACAAGGTCTGGGCTGGTCAACCGGGCTGGTC
>NW_007235810.1:0-1031 GCF_000164805.1 Carlito syrichta | reverse complement strand
ATGGGTGCCCCCACTTTGTTATGGGAGTTCCTGTGGCTTCCTGGCCGGGTTCATGTGGCTGTCTTCTCTGAGGTGAGAAATGATGCCCAGGAAGGCCAACCCTCCAACTCGGCAATGAGGACATTTCACCAAGAAAGTCCAGGGACACATCCTTCACTCAGGGACATTTATTCCTGCCTAATCCCATTTTTCCTGGCTCTAAAGCCAGTCGCCCTGTGAACATACCACACGAAGTTGAGAATCTGTGCGATTCTGATGTTTTTGTACACTAGTTCTGGCTCTGAGGCACAGACTGGGGTCCAGGGACAGGACCATTGATTATGCCAGCCTCTAAATTGTGGGCTCTGGTGATCCTCCTTCCTAAGCCCCCAGAGTGGCCAGGATGATGTGCACCTCGATTCCATACCCCCTTTTTGATTGGTGTGGATATGGAGTCTCCCTGCTTGGCCCAGGCTGGCCTTGGGCTCCTCGGCTCCTGTCATATTCCCGCCTCAACCTCCCAGAGCACTCGGATTCCAGGCATGGGCCACCATGCAAGGGCTTCTGGTTCGTTTTTGACTAAGGATAGAGGCCTGGCTTGAGGTCTCAGCCTTGTCATTTCAGCGCTAGGGAGGCCAAAACCAGTGGACGACCTGAGCCCACAGGCTGAGACTCGCCTGGGCACATCGGTGAGACGTCATCTCTATGTTCCATCACAAATTAGCCGGGCATGGTGTTGCATGCCTGTCTTTCTAGCTCCTCAGCAGACTGGGGAAAGGCTTGCCGCTGCCCGGCAGGCTGAGGATGTGGTGGCCAGGAATGAGTCACTAATTTCCAGGCTGAGAAACGGATTGACACTCCAACTCAATGAAAAAAAGAAAATAAAAAAAAGATCCATTTGTGTATGGAGTAGGGATCACTGTGAACAGACAGGGATCATTTGGGAAGGAACCCCCAGGCTTCAGCCTAAAGCTCCCGAAAGATGACAGATCAGAAGACAATATGGCTGTGACTTTCAGAGGCCAAGGTGGGAGACCGTTGGAGCCCAGGAG
>NW_007235809.1:0-651 GCF_000164805.1 Carlito syrichta | reverse complement strand
GATCACTGTGAACAGACCAGGGATCATTTGGGAAGGAACCCCCAGGCTTCAGCCTAAAGTTCCCGAAAGATGACAGATCAGAAGACAATATGGCTGTGGCTTTCAGAGGCCAAGGTGGGAGATCGTTGGAGCCCAGGAGTTCAAGACCAGCCTAGAACATATAGTGAGACCTTATTGCTCCACAGAATGCAAACACTGGTGTCACGTGTGGTGGCACCTATGGTACCTGCTACACAGGGTGTGGTGTCCTCCATTCCAGTGCATTCCTTTGCATCATCACAATGAACAGAATGGTGAGTCCAGGCTGGGCAATGTGGCTTATGGCCGTCAGCCCCATGCCCTGGGAGGCTGAGGCAGGAGGATGCTTGTACCCAGACCGGGTGACGTGGCCAGACCTCGTCTTGGTGAGAGGTCCCCAAAATCGAGTCAGGTGTGGTGGCACCTGGATTCCTGGCTGCTCGGGGGCTGAGGCAGAAGTACTGCCTGAGCCCCACAGGTTGAGAGCCTGGGAGCCATGATCATGCGGCCGTGCCCCAGCCCAGCAGATGGAGAAACTGGCAACAAAAAAGACACCTCCCACAATGTCACGATGGGTGTCCAGGACTCCCCAGGGAAAGATCCGTGTGGGCAGGGGATGATGGCACAATCAGG
>NW_007235808.1:0-983 GCF_000164805.1 Carlito syrichta | reverse complement strand
TCAGAAGGGCATGGAACTAGCTATGGGGCCCGGAGATGCGTGTGGAGGCTGGGCATGAGTGATCACATCTCTCATCCCCATGCTCTGGAGGCTGAGGTGAGAGGATGGCCTGAGCCCCTGGGTTTGAGACCAGCCCAGGCACCTTGCCCAGACCACGTCTCTACAAAAAGCCAAAAAATGAGCTGAGCTTAGTGGCACAGGACCTCTGTTTCAGTTACTCAGGGGGCCACTGAGGGTGGATGACTAGAGCCCAGCCTTTGGAGTCCATGGTGGCTGAGAACAGGTCCCTATGCTCTGGCCTGGGTGACAGACTGGGACTCCGAATCAGAATAATACCAACAACGACCAAAACCAAAGGCCCGTCTGAGAGGCTCAGTCACTCATCCTAGTTCTTCAGAGGGGCAGGTGAGTGGACGTCCTGACCTGCAGGTTTGACACCAGCCCAGGACACAGGGTGAGACATTGTCTCAGCCATCAAAAATACATCCAAAAATAAACCAAGCATGATGGTGCAGGGCTGTGTTTCCAGTCAATTGGTGGGCCAAGATGAGAGGATCACCTGAGCAGGACAGGTGGAGTCCGGGGTGTCTGTGAGCGTATCCCTGTGCTAAGTCCTGGGTGACAGAGAGGGATTCTGAATCCAAATGATAATAATCTCCACCACCACCACGACCACCACCCCTGCCACCCAGAGCGAGGAGGCTCGCTCAGGGATGGGAGAGGAAAAGGCACTTTCCCACATGTCTTCTTGGGCGGTTTCAAAGTTGGCCTCTGGGCACGTCCATCCCGCACCTTCAGCCACACTTCCCAGAAACCCTGCCTCCACCATCCACACTCGTGCCCCACAGCAAAGACACGTTTGAGCTCAAGGAACAGACTGCCCCGAGTTAGGGTGGCCATCGGATATAGAGTGATCAAGGAGGTCCAGCAATGCCATGGCCAGCCCAGGTTCCGGCCACCTGGTCTGCCTCCTTCGGGAGGGG
>NW_007235807.1:0-704 GCF_000164805.1 Carlito syrichta | reverse complement strand
AAAGCAGGAGGATGACTGAATCCAGGATCCCAAGGCCAGTCCAGGACCATGCAGGGAGACCCCGTCACCGCACCCATTCAAACAGGTTGTCTGGGGTCGAGGTGCCCATCGTCCCAGTCACTCTGGAGGCTGAGACAGGAGGATCACCAGAGCTCGCAAATCGAGGCTGGCCATGAGCGATGGTCATGTCCCTGGGCCCCAGCTTCAGACTCAGAGCCAAACCCTGTTTCCAAAATCTGCAGAATCGTACATAGATTCTCATCTGCACGTGGTGTGTTCACAGGGCAACTGGCTCTAGAGACAAGAAAAATGGGATTGGGGAGGAAGAAATGTCTCTGGGTGAGGAATGTGTCCCTGGTCTTTTTTGGTGGAAGGTCCTCATTGCCGTGTCAGAGGGTTGGACTGCCCCAGGAACATTTCTCACCTCAGAGAGGAGAGCTGGCATTTACCAGGCCAGGGAGCCTCGGTAACTCTTGAACCAAAGTGGGGCCAACCATTGAGGGGGATTGGGGCTGGAAGGTGCTGAGCCTGGGGGACCCTCGTATGTGGGTCATGGGGGGATGGATTGAGGGCAGAAGGTTTGCAGGAGAAAGGATTTCTTTCTTTTTTTTCATTCCTCACTAGTTTACCCAGGCTGCTCTCAACCCACCCAACTGGCAATGCTCTCGGCCTGGGTCTCCCAAACTACTGTGATCACATGCTTT
>NW_007235806.1:0-738 GCF_000164805.1 Carlito syrichta | reverse complement strand
GAAAAGGAGGCCATGACTCTCAAACATTCTGGGGAGCAGGTACCACTGAAAGACTAACACCTGTCTCTTAGTAATTGGGGAGGCTGAGATGGAAAGATGGTCAAAGCTTGGGAGCTCGAGACAAATTTGGACACCATAGAAAGACCCCACCTCGACCCCAAGCAAAACCCAGAAAACCTTGGGTGAGAGTAGGTTTCAGCAGGAGGATTGCCACCAGCCCAGTGTTCAAGAAGACGCAGGAAGACCAGGATGCCAACCAAATGGAAAGCCTGTGATTGCAGCATTTTGGGAGGCCCAGGCCCAGAGGATGGCCAGAGTTGGGTGGTTTGAAAGCAGTCCGCTCAACCTAGTGAGGAAAGAAATGAAAGAAAGAAAGAAAGAAAGAAAGAAAGAAAGAAAGAAAGAAAGAAAGAAAGAAATCCATTCTCCTGCAAGTAATCTGCCCTCAGTCCTTCCCCGCTCACCCCCACATTTGAGGGGTCCTCCAAGCTTGGAATCTTCCAGCCCCAACACACCCAATGGCTGACCCTGCTTTGGTGTGGGACTTCCCAAGGCTCCCTGGCCGGGTTCCTGCTGGCACTCCATTCTGTTGTGAGAAATGTTCCTCTGGCAGTCCAACCCTCTGACTTGGCAATAAGGACCTTCCGTGAAGAAAATCCAGGGACACATTCCTCACCCGAGGACATTTCTTCCATCCCAATCCCATTTTTCCTGGCTCTAAAGTCAGTCATTCTGTGT
>NW_007235805.1:0-649 GCF_000164805.1 Carlito syrichta | reverse complement strand
TGAATTTCACTCTTTCTTTGTTTCTTTCATTCCTTCATTTTTTCTTTCTTTCTTTCTTTCATTCCTTCATTTTTTCTTTCTTTCTTTCTTTCTTTCTTTCTTTCTTTCTTTCTTTCTTTCTTTCTTTCTTTCTTTCTTTTCTTTCCTCACTAGGTTACCCAGGCTGTTCTCAAACTGCCCAACTCGGTCCATCTTCTCTGTCAGTTCCTCCCAAACTGCTGCAATCACAGGCTTTCAGTTTGGTAGACATGATTGTGTTCCTGCATGGTCTTGAGCTTTGGCCAGAGGCGATCCTCCAGCTGAGGCCTGCCCTGACCCAAGGACTGGTGGTGGACCACGACTGAAATCCCATCACTCTGTGAGGCCGAGGCAGGAGAATGGCTAGAGCCCAGGAGCCCATGGCCAACCTGTGCCACACGTGGAGACCCCATCTCTGCACCCATCCAAACAGGGAGTCTGGGTTAGAGGTACAGGTCATCTGGGCTATTCCGGAGGATGAGGTGGGAGTATTGCCAGAGCCCACAATTTCAAGCTTGGTGGTGAATGACAGTTGTGTCCTGAGTCCCCAGCGAGGGCCACAGAGCCAGACACTGTCTCCCAAAACATCAGAATCATACACAGATTCTCAACTGTAGGTGGTGTGTTCACA
>NW_007235804.1:0-707 GCF_000164805.1 Carlito syrichta | reverse complement strand
GTGAGAGGATGGCCTAAGTCCCCATGGGTTCAAAACCAACCTGGGCAACCTGGTGATTCATCATCTCTACAAGAAACCAACAAAATGAGCAGAGCATAATGACGTATGTCTGTCCTTCTGGTCATTAGTGAGACCATGGAGGGAGGATCGCCAGAGCCCAACCAGTTGAGGCCGCGGTGGCTGAGAGCAGGCCCTGTGCTCTGTCCTGGGTGACAGAAAGGGACTCCAATTCAGAATACTAATAACAACCACCACCACCAGAACCACAGGCTGGGCTCAAGGACTCAGCCTTGCATCCTGTCCCTTTGTACACCCAGCCAATTGGAAGGCCTGAGCTTGTGGTTTTGAGACCAGCCTAGGACAATGGTCGAGACCTCATCTCAGCATCAAAAGTAAATCAAAGGATTTGCCAGGTGTGGTGGCGCAGGTCTGTGGCTCCAGTCACTCGGGGGACTGAGGTGGGAGGATCACCTGAGCCCAGCATGTTGAGTTTGTGGTGGCCGTGATCATGTCCCTGTACTCCAGTGTGGGTGGCAGAGCAGGGTTACGACTCCAAATAATAATAATCACTACCATTGACATCAACACCACCCCTGACACCAAGACTGAGGAGTCACCCTCAGGGATGGGAGAGGAAAATTCACTTTCTGGCTTGTCATTCATGGTGGTTTCAAAGGTGGGCACTGGGCACGTCTGTTCTACACCTT
>NW_007235803.1:0-723 GCF_000164805.1 Carlito syrichta | reverse complement strand
GACCCTGGTCTCCCAAAGTGCTGGGATAAGTAGGCTGAGTCCCTGAGTCCAGCCTTGATCCTTCCTCAAAAACAAGCCAGAATGCATGGTGTGGCAACACACGCCTTGAATCCCAGCACTCTGGGAGGCCGAGGGAGCAGTATGGCTGCAGCCCAGGAGCCGAAGGCCAGCCTGGGCAACTCAGGAAGACCCTGTTTCCGCACCCATCTGAACAGGGGGTCTGGGGTCGAGGTGCCGATCGTGCTGGCCACTCCAGAGGCTGAGGCGGGAGGATCACTGGAGGCTGTGTTTTCGTGTCTGGTGGTGAAAGATGGTCATGTCTCTGAGCCCCAGCCTGGACCACAGAGCCAGACCCTGTCTCCAAAAACATCAGATTCATCGACAGATTTTCAACTATGCATGGTTTGTTCACAGGGAGACTGGCTTTAGAGCCAGAAAAGATGGGATTGGTGGGAAGAAATATCCCTGGGTGAGGTTTGCGTCCCTGGGCTTCATGTTGGAAGGTCCTCATTGCCGAGTTGGAAGGTCATTTGCCTGGGGCACATTTCTCATCTCGGAGTTGAGAACCAGCAGAAACCTGGCCAGGGAGCCTCGGAAACTCCCACACCAAAGCAGGGCAGCCATTTGGGGTTTGGAGCTGGAAGGTGTCGAGCTTGGGGGACCCTTACATTGGGGGTAGAGGGAAGAACTCAGGGCAGAGCATTGCATGAGAATGGATTTCTT
>NW_007235802.1:0-819 GCF_000164805.1 Carlito syrichta | reverse complement strand
TGTCTGGTGGTGAAAGATGGTCATGTCTCAAGCCACAGCCTGGACCACAGAGCGAGACTCTGTCTCCAAAAACATCAGATTCATAGACAGATTTTCAACTGTGCATGGTTTGTTCACAGGGAGACTGGCTTTAGAGCCAGAAAAGATGGGATTGGTGGGAAGAAATATCCCTGGGTGAGGTTTGTGTCCCTGGACTTCATGTTGGAAGGTCCTCATTGCCGAGTTGGATGGTCATCTGCCTGGGGCACATTTCTCATCTCGGAGTTGAGAACCAACAGAAACCTGGCCAGGGAGCCTCGGGAACTCCCACACCAAAGCAGGGCAGCCATTTGGGGTTTGGAGCTGGAAGGTGTCGAGCTTGGGGGACCCTTACATTGGGGGTAGAGGGAAGAACTCAGGGCAGAAGCATTGCATGAGAATGAATTTCTTTCTTTCTTTCCTTCTTTCTTTCTTTCTTTCCTTCTTTCCTTCCGTCTTTCTTTCTTTCTTTCTTTCTTCCTTTCTTTCTGTCTTTCTTAGTTGGAGTCTCACTCTGTTGCTCAGACTGGAGTGCAGTGACTGCTTCTGACCACCATAGCCTCAACCTGCTGGGCTCTGGCAATCCGTCCACCTCAGCCTTCCAAGTAGCCAGAATTACAGGCGTGCACTATCACACCCGACTAATTTTTTTTTATTTTATTGTAGAGATGAGGTCTCACTTGCCCAGGCAGGTCTCAAACCTGTGGGCTCAGGCAATCCACTCACTTCAGCCTCTCAAAGGCGTGGGATTACAGGCTGAGCCACTGAGCCCAGCTTCCTTCTTTCTTTCTTTTCTTCTCT
>NW_007235801.1:0-2254 GCF_000164805.1 Carlito syrichta | reverse complement strand
GGGGCTTGGAGGCCAGGTGCAGGGGCTCACGCCTGTCATCCCAGTGCTCTGGATGGCCAAGGTGAGAGAATGGTCTGAGCCCCCAGGTTCGAGGGTCACCCAGGCACCTTGGCGTGACCTTTTCTCTATAAGAAGCCAAAAAAATGAGCCGAGTGTGGTGGTGCACCCCTGTCGTTCTGACCACTCCGGGGTCCGAGGTGGGTGGATCACTGGAGTCCAGCCGGAGGAGGTCACAGTGGCCAAGAATGGCCCCTGAGCTCTGGCCTGGGTGACAAAGCAGGACTCCAACTCATAATAATAACACTAACCTCCACCACCAACACAAATACAGGCCAGTCTCAGGGGCTCAGCCTGACATCTAGGCCCTTCTGAGGACCAGGAAAGTGGAAGGCTCGAGTCTGCGGATTCAACACCAGTGCAGGACATGGGATGAGACCTCGCCTCAGCCATCAAAAATAAATCCAAATATTAGCCGGGCTTGGTAGCTCAGCCATGTGGTTCCACCACTTGGGTGGCTGATGCGAGAGGATCACCAGAGCCCATCAGTTGGAGTCTGCAGGTGCCGTGAGCATGCCCCTGCACCCCAGCCTGGGCGACTGAGTGGGATTCCGACACCAAATAATAATAATGACCACCATTGGTTTGGAGGCCACCGAATCCTGTGTAGCTGGGACCATGGGTGCCACCATGCGTAACTCAAGTGTTTGCATTCTGGGGAGCGTTAGGTCTTGCTACGTGATCCAGGCTGGTCTTGAACTCCTGGGCTCAAGTGTTTCCCCATCTTGGACAGCCTGATTTTCTGCCGATACACCATCTTTTGGTAACTCTCGTCCTAAGGCTGATGCCTCTTTCTCCAATGATCTCTCTGTTCACGATGAAGCCAACTCCATACACAAATGGATGCTTTTCTTTTCTTTCATTTTATTTTATTATTTTTTGAGTCAGAATCTAACTCTTTTGCTCAGGCTACAGGGCAGTGGCTCAGACCTGGCCAACGCAACATCAACCCGCCAACTTCTAGCGAACCATACCCCACAGACATTCTGAGAAGCTGGAACAACAGGCACATACCAACACTCCCAGTTCATTTGTAATGGAGGGTAGAGTTGAGTTCTCACCGAGATACCCAGGTGCGTCTTGGACCCACGGGCTCTGGCTGGCAGCTGGCCTCGGTCTTCCAAAGCACTGGGATGACGAGGTTGAGACCCTGAGCCCAGCCTTGATCCTTTGCCAAAAACAAACCAGAAGGCCAGGCGTGGCAGCCCACACCTGGAATCCCAGTGCTCTGGGAGGCCGAATCAGGAGAATGACTGTAGCCCAGGAGCTCAAGGCCAGCCTGGCCCATGCAGGGATAACTCATTTCTGCACCCATCCAAACAGGGGGTCTGGGGTCATGGTGCCTATCGTCCTGGACACTCCAGAGTCTGAGGTGGGAGGGTTGTCAGAGCCCGTGATTTTGAGGCTGGTGGTGAATGACGGCCATGTCCGCGGGCCCCTGCCTGAACCACAGAACCGGATCCTGTCTCCAAAATCAACAGAATCATACACAGATTCCTAACTGCATGTAGTGTGTTCAAAGGGCGACTGGCTTTAGAGACAAATAATGGAACTTGGGGGAAAGAAATATCACCAGGTAAGGGATGTGTCCCTGTCATTTCTTGGCAGAAAGTCCTTGTTGCTGAGTAAGAGGGCTAGAATACCTGGGACACATTCCTCACCTTACAGAGGAGAGCTTGAGGAACTCGACCAGGGAGCCTCTGGGACTCCTGCACCAAAGCGGTGACAGCTATTGGGCTGGGTTGGGCTTAAAGAAGTTGAGCTTGTGGGACCCTCATATGTGGGGGAGATGGGGGGGAAAAGACTGAGGGCAGAAGGTTTGAAAGCGAATGGATTTCTTTGTTGACTCACAATTTCTTTCTTTCTTTCTTTCTTTCTTTCTTTCTTTCTTTCTTTCTTTCTTTCTCTCTCTCTCTCTCTCTCTCTCTCTCTCTCTCTCTCTCTTTTTCTTTTCTTCTCACTCTGTTTCCTCACTAGGTAGCCCTGGCTCCTCTCAAATCGCCCAACTCAATCCTTCCTCTCGGCCTTGACCTCCGAAACTGCTGTGATCACAGCCTTTTCATTTGGTTGACATCCTGATCTTCCTGCCTGGTCTTGAACTCTGTGCCTGAGGCAATCCTCCTGCCGAGGCCTGCCCTCATGCAAGGTATTATAGGTTTTGCTTGTGGCCAAGGTGGGGGCATGCTATGGTGTAGAG
>NW_007235800.1:0-577 GCF_000164805.1 Carlito syrichta | reverse complement strand
TTCTTTCTCTCTCTCTCTCTCTCTCTCTCTCTCTCTCTCTCTCTCTCTCTCTTTCTTTTATCTTTTCTTCTCACTCTGTTTCCTCACTAGGTAGCCCTGGCTCCTCTCAAATCGCCCAACTCAATCCTTCCTCTCGGCCTTGACCTCCGAAACTGCTGTGATCACAGTCTTTTCATTTGGTTGACATCCTGATCTTCCTGCCTGGTCTTGAACTCTGTGCCTGAGGCGATCCTCCTGCCGAGGCCTGCCCTCATGTAAGGTATTCTAGGTTTTGCTTGTGGCCAAGGTGGGGGCATGCTATGGTGTAGAGCCTGATCTCAGCTACCGGGCCCCAGCCATCTTCCCGCCTCGTCCTCCTGAAGTGCTGAGGAGACAGACATGAGTCACCAGGCCAGCCCTGCCACCCCCCATGGTTTGAGAATCACTCAAGGCATCACTTGGGAGAAGCAAGCAGGTCCACCCTGGGGAACGAGTGTGGTGGGTGCAAGGGTTTTCATCCCAGGGAGACACACCCCTGTGCCAGGCACTCACTCAGGGGTGGTTGCCCCAGTGTAGATATGCCGCTGTGCCGGGCGCT
>NW_007235799.1:0-608 GCF_000164805.1 Carlito syrichta | reverse complement strand
CAGGCTCAGATTATGGCTCAAGTTGGGAGGTTTGAGAGCAGTCTGAGCAACCTAGTGAGAAAAGAAATGAAAGAAAGAAAGAAAGAAAGAAAGAAAGAAAGAAAGAAAGGAATAAGGAATGAAGGAAGAACTCCATTCTCCCACAATCCTTCTGTCGTCAGTCCTTCTCCCCCACAATCCCCACATGCGAGGGTTCCCCAAGCTTGGCACCTTTCAACTCAACTCCCCCAATGACTGCCCCTGCTTTGGTGTGGGAGTACCTGAGGGTCCCTGGCCGGGTTCCTGTCAGCTCTTCTCTTTGAAGTAAGAAATGTGCCCCAGGCAGTCTGGTCCCCAGATTCGGCAACAAGGACCTTCCACAAAGAAATGCCAGAGACACATCTCTCACCTGGGGACATATATTCACCCCCAGACCCATTTTCTGTGGCTCTAAATCCTGTCACCATTTGAATACACCAGATGCAGTTGAGAATCTGTTTATGATTCTAATGTTTTTTGTAGACAGGGTCTGGCTATGCAGCCACTGCTGGGGGCTGGGGACACAAACGTCATTCTCCACGAGCTTTGTAATTGTGGGTTCCGGCGATTCTCCCTCATCACCTCCAGAG
>NW_007235798.1:0-532 GCF_000164805.1 Carlito syrichta | reverse complement strand
TGGACTGGCCTTTGCCCCTGGGTTGAAGCTGTCCTCCCTCCTTGGCCTCCCAGAGCACTGGGATTCCAGGCATTGGCAGCAGCACCAGCATTTCTTGTTTTTTTATGAAGGACCAAGGCCAGGCTCAGGAGCTCAGCCTCCTTATCCCAGCGCTTGGGAGACCGAGGCCAGCATCCCACCCAAGCACATGGGTGGAGACCCACTCGGGGACCTTGGAAAGACCTTGTCTCTACCCTCTATCCCAAATGAGGTGGGTGTGGTGGCATGTGCCTTTTGTTCCAGCTCATGGGAAGGCCAGGTAAATCTCGATGGAGCCCATCAGGCCGAGGCTGCAGTGGCAAGGAGCGAGCCACCACTCTCCAGCCTGGGCATTAGAGTGAGACTCTGAGTCAAAGAATAAAAGGAAAAGGGAAAAAAAGAAGAGCATTCGTTTGTGTATGAGGTTGGGATCACTGTGAACAGACAGAGATCATTTTGGTAGGGAGGCCCCATCCTTGGGCCTAGAATTCCTGAAAGACATTGTATCAGTAGA
>NW_007235797.1:0-707 GCF_000164805.1 Carlito syrichta | reverse complement strand
CCTCCAAATTATAATAATCACCACCACCACCCCTGCCAACCAGCACGAGGACTCACCCTCAGGGATGGGAGATGAAAATGCACTTTCCATCTTGTCATTTGTGGGAGGCTTTAAAGGTGCCCACCAGGCATGTCTCTCCTGCACATTTGTCCATGCACCCCAAGAAAGCCTGCATCCATCCTCCACACTTGTGCCCCACAGCAAAGATGCGTGTGAGCTCAAGAAACAGACGGCCCCAACCTAGAAGAGCCATCTGGCATAGAGCGATCAAGGCGGTCCAGCAAAGCCATGGCCATTCCAGGTTCCGGTCACCCTGCCTTCCACCTTTGGGGGTAAGGAGGGTCCTTTCCTCTCCTGATCACTCCGTCATCCCACGCCAACACGGATCTTTCACTAGGGAGCCGTAGAGACCCATTGTGACCACGTCAGAGGTGTGTATTTTGTCACTGGATTCTCCTTCGGCGAGGCTGGGGCACGGCGGCACAATTGTGGCTCCTGTGGTCTTGACCTGCAGGGCTCAGGCAGTCCTCCCACCTCAGCCCCCGAGCAACTGGGACCACGCCTGTCTCGATTTTGGGGAACTCTCACTGAAATAAGGTCTGGCCATGTCACCGGGGCTGGTCTCTGAACCCTGGGCTCAGGCAGCCTCCCGCCTCAGCCTACCAGGGCACGGGGATGATGGCCGTGAGCCACGATGCCCAGCCTGG
>NW_007235796.1:0-783 GCF_000164805.1 Carlito syrichta | reverse complement strand
TTAGTGAGGAAGTAGGATGTGAGATTGGACTAAATTTTGGTGGCACATTTATGGGTTTAATTGTGTTTTTAATTTATACAAGTGGGATGTTAGTAGTATTTGGAAATAAAATAACTATGATTACTGAAGATTACCCTGAGCTTTGAGGGTCTAATGTTTTATCTGAGAGGTATTATTAGTTGGTTTTATCTGAGAGCCTGCAGATAGTGGTTGATATTAAGAATTTGGAGTATTGGGTTGTTTTTGAGAGTGAGGAAGTTGGTCTTCTTCATGAAGAATCCGGGTATGGTGTCATGTATAGTTATGGGGTTGACTATAGTGGTGACTGGTTGATTATTGCTAGAATCTTTATTGTTATTGAGGTTACTTATGGGACTTAGAGAGTTAGACAAATGACTAGTATAAGGAAAATGAGGAAACATAAAAATATAGTTTAATTAATCCTGTTTTTTTAGAGGAGATAATTGAGTTTGGGCTGTTTTTGGTATAATTTTTCCAAGTCAAATGAGGTATAGAAGTAGGGATGTTGTATTTTGGCTTGTATACAGATGTAAGTATGAGTACAGGTAGTGAACTGTGATTAAGAAAAATTTTAGTAAGTTAGAAAATGTGTGTGTTTGAGGGGGTGGTTTAATTTGAGGTTATATGAGATAACATTAAGTTCTACTGCTAGCATAATGGCTAGAATGGTAATAATGAGTGTCATGAATTTGAGGTGTAGGCATATGTTTATTTGGGGAACCGTTATAGAGGTAATATTACTGGAGATAAAGAATCCGACAA
>NW_007235795.1:7337-10874 GCF_000164805.1 Carlito syrichta | reverse complement strand
GGTAGCTGGGACTCATTCGTGATTGGTGTCCCAGTTACTGGTGCTCTCTATAATGATTGCCTCACTGACTAGCCCTCCTCTGTTCTGGATGTCCTGCTCAATTGACCTTGTAAGTGGTTATCCTTAATAATGGAGCCCTAATTACTGGAACTTCTCCATGATTAGTGCCTCAGAGACTATCCCTCATTCATAATGGATTCCCTAAAGACTAGATCTCCTTTGTGATAAGTGTCTCCGTGACTGGCCCTTTTGCGTGAAAGATAACACAGTGGCTGGTCATCTTCTGTAACAGGAGTCACCGTGAATGACCTTTATCAGTGATTGATGCTATAGTGACTGGGACTCCTCTGTGATGTATGCCACAGTGACAAACCCACTTCTGTGATCAGTGTTCCTGTAATTATGTCTCCTCTTGATTTGCTCTTTTCAGACAGGCCCTCTGCAGTTATACCTAACACAGTGACTGGCCTTGCTCTGTGATGGATGCCCCTGTGTGTGCCCTCTTTTGTAATAGGTGCCCTAGCGACTGGCCCTTCTGTGTGATAGGTGCTCTAGTGACTGGACCTTTTCTGTTTTGGTTGTCCCAATGGCTAGCCATCTTTCAAAATTGGTGTCCCGGTGAATATCTCACCTCTGTGATGACTTTCCAAATGGAGATCCAGTGTCTGGCTCTCCAAATGGAGGCCCCAGTGACTTCTCCTCTCCTGTGTTGGATGTTTCAATTACTGGTCTTCCTCTGTGATGGGTTCACCAGTGAGAGTACTCCCTCTATATTGATGCCCCAATAACTAGCCTTCCTCCATTGTGGATGCCACAGTGACTGTGCCTCCTTTGTGAATGGTGCCCAGTGGCTGGCCCTTCTCCATAACTGTTGCTCTGGTGACAAGCCCTTCTATGTGAAGGTTGTCCCACATACTGGGAAAACTCCATTATGGGTGCTCCTTTGTGATAGATACCCTAGGGATTGAGCCTCCTCCATAATCTGTGCTCCAGTGACTGGGTCTCACTGGTTATTCGTGCCCTAGTGACTAGCTTTCATATATGAAGGATGTCTCAGTGACTAGCACTTCTCTTTGATTGGTACCCCATTGACATATATTCCTCCATAAAGGGTAGCCCAGTGACTGTGCCTCCTCTCTGATTGATGCCCCCAATAAATGACTATCCTCTCTGATGGGTGCCTTGTTGTCTAGCTCTCTTTTATGATGGGTGACCTAGCAACTAGGTCTGCTCCAAAATCGGTGCCCCATTGACTAACTCTACTCTCTGTTGGTGATCCAGATACAGGTCTCCTCCATAATGGCTTCCCCAGTGACAGGCTCTCCTTTGTTTTGGTTTTCAATTGCCTGAGTTTCCTCCATAATAGTTACTGAATTAACTGGGTCTCCTTTGCAATTGATGTGCCAGTGACTGGCTCTCCTGCAAGTTGGGTGCCCCAATGATTAGATCTCATCTGCCTTGAGTGTCCCAGTTACTGAGCCTTCTCCATAAATGGTGTTTCAGTGACTAGCCCACCTTTGTGATGTGTTTCCAAGTGACTGGAAGTCTTCTGTCTTGGGTGTAACAGTGACTTGCTCTCCTCTATGATAGATGCCCTTGTGTCTGGCGTCCCCAGTGACTGGGCCTTCTCTCTGCACAAAGTCTCAGTGACTAATCCTCCTCTTTGATGAGTACCACAATGATTTTTTTCTCTGTGATGATTACCAATTTACCAACCATCCTCTGTAATTGAAGCACCAGTAAAAGAATTCCTATTAATGGGCTCCTCAGAGGCTTGCTTTCCTTTTGTGATCTGTACATCAGTTAGTGACCCCTATCTGTGATGTGTGTCTCAGTGACTGACTTCCTCTGTAATGGTTGTCCCAGAGATTGGTTTTTCTCTCTGATGGGTGCACAGTGAGAAGCCTTATTCTCTGAGGGGTTCCCCAGTGACTGATCCTCCTCTATAATATGTGACAAACTCGTTTCTCAGTTATGGTCACTCACGTGTGGTGGGCGACCCAGTAATGGTCCACTTCTTTAATGAGCGATTGAGTGACCCTACTCTGTGATCTGTGTCTTAGTGATTGGTCCTCATCATTAATGGATACACCAGTGAATAACCCTCATGCATGATGGGTGTCCCATGTCCGACTATCCTCTGATTGGTGGCCATGTGACTGGATTACATCTGTGATGGATGCCCCAGTAACTGGGTCCCGTACATAATGGGTGTTTCCTCCAGTATGGTTGCCCCAGTGACTGAGTCTTCTCTGTGACTGTTGTCACACTGACTGGTTTTCCATAATTTTTGGCCCAGTGATTCACCCTAGTCTCTGATGGGTGGTCTACTCATTTGGCCTCATAAACAATTGGTGCCCCAGTGACAAACTGTTCTTTGTGATGGATAATCTCATTACTGGACCTCCTTGGTGATGGTGTCCCAGTTACTGGTCCTTCTCTCTAATGGGTATCCCAGGAGCTAGATCTTCTCTATGATTGGTGCTCCAGTGACTAGCCTTTCTTTGTGATGATTGCCTTTGTGATTGGTTCTTTTCTGTGATGGGTAACACAGTGACTGGTCTCCATTTCGCATGGTTGTCCCAGTCACTAGCCCTCCACCCAATTACTCGACTACCTCTGTGATGGGTGAATGACTAATCCATACCCCAGTGACGTTTTCCTACTCTTTCCCTACTTTTCCATTGAATGGCCTTCCTCTGTGATCATTGCCCAGTGACAGTCTCCTCCATATTGTGGACCCAATGACTGACCCTTCTACATTAGGAATTTCCCAGTGACTGTGCCTCCTCTGTGATTGGTACCCAGTGACAAGGCCTAATCCTCTATGGTTATCCCAGTGATTATCCCTCCTCTGTAATGGATTCCCCACCTACTGAGTCTTCTCTGTATTGTGTGGCAAAGTGAGTTGCCCTTCTTTGCAATGGCATCCTAGTGACTAGACCGCCTCCATAATGTGTGTAAAGTAACTGGACTTCCCCTGGGGTTCATGCCTCAGTGTTTGCCCTTCATATATGATGGGTCCCCTGGTGACCAGCCCTCCTCTGTGATTGGTATCATAATGACTGAGCCACGTCCATAATGTATTCTCCTGTGATTGGGCATCCACTGTGATTGGTGCCACAATGGTTGGTCATAATCTGTGATGCCTGATGCGGTAACTAGCCCTCTTCTATGATGTGTGTCCTAGTAACTGTGCACCTAGTGGGAGATCCAGTTACTACCTGACTAAACCTCCTATCTGATGAGTGCTCCAGTTTCCGTGACTCCTTAATGGGAGTCTTAGTACCTGGCCCTACTATGTTATGGGTGTCCAAGTGACTGACTCTTCTGTGATCAGAGTCCCAGTCACTGAGCCCCTCCTAATTAGTGGCCACAATGACTGACCCTCATCTTTTATATGTTCCCCAGTGAGGGGCTCTTCTCTGTGATGGATGCCCCAGTGAGTTATCCTTTCCTATGACTGTCCCAATGACTGGTCCTCCTTATTGTGGGTGTGTCAGTGATTTATTCACCTCTGAGGTGGATGCCCCATTT
>NW_007235795.1:0-6857 GCF_000164805.1 Carlito syrichta | reverse complement strand
TTCAGTCTATAATACTGAGTGACCTCTCACAAAAACAAAAATCCGAATATCACATGTTCTCACTCATATAATGAACCTTGAACATCCAATGCAATAATATAAGAAAATGACTGATGGTACTGGAAAACTATGGGGGGGAGGGGGATGGGATTAACAGTAGTAAATATCTGTTGGGGGATGGGAAAACACTTCTTATCTACAGGGTGCCTGAATGAAACGTCATTGTACACCTAACCCTTAACTGTACCCCACAAAACCATAATAAAAAATACTGATTAATGGAAAAATAATAATAATAATAAAATAGGTGCTGAATGGACAGGGATTCCTGTGTAATTGGTTCTACAGTGACTGGCTCTCCTCTGTGATAGGAGTTCCAGTAATTAGGCCTCCTCCATAATTGGTATCCCACTGACTGCCTCTTCTTTGTAATGGGTGCCCCAGATACAGCTCTTTGTCTGTAAAGCATGTCCCAGGGATTGAACCCCATCCATAAGTGCTCCAATGACTGAGCCTCCCTGTTGATTGATGCCCCAGAGACTAGTCTTCTTCAAAGTTGGATGCCACTGTTGAAAGCCCTCCACTGTGATGGGTGACCCAGTGACAGGTTGTCCTCAGTAATATATGACATGGTGACTGGGTTTTCTCTTTTTAATGAGTACCACAGTGACTAGCCCTTCTTTGTGAGGGGTTCCCCGTGACTGGTCTGCCTCTGTTATGAGTGCTCCAGTGAGACACACACCTTTTTGATGGGTGCGTCTGTGAATGTCTTTCCTTTGTGTTTAGTGCCTCACCGACTTCCCCTTCACTGTGGTTTGTGCTCCAGTGATCTGCAATCCTCTGCAATTGGTGCCACGATAACTGACTTTCAACTCTGATGGGTACTCCAGTGAATGTCTTCCTGTGTGATGGTTTCCCCAGAGCCTGACACTCCACTATGTTTGGTGTCCCAGTGACAAGTCTTTCTCTGTTATCAGTGATGCTGTGATTCACCCTCCTTATAATGGATGCCCCTTTGACTGGGGCTATTCTGTGATGGGTGCCTCAGTGACTGAATGTCCTAGTGATGCATGCCCAGATGACAAGTCCTTCTCTATGATGGTTGGCCCAGTGACTGAAACTCCTTTTAATGTATGCCACTTTTGAAACGCATTCCTCTGTGACTGGTCCTCGTCTGTAATGCATGCCTCAATGACTTACTCCTCTGATTCATGCCACAGTGAATGTGCCTCCTCTGTGATGGGTGTCCCAGTGATTATCCCCCATCCAAAATAGTTGCCCTAATGGCAAGCCCTCCCCTGTACTGGGTGTCCCAGTATCTGGTTCTCCTCTGTGATTGGTGTTCCTGTGACTATTCTTCCTCTGCAATGGGTTCCCCAGTGACTGGGCCTACTTTGTGATTCATGCTCCAGTAACTAGCCATCCTCTCTGATTGGTTCTATAGAGATTAAATCTGTTTTGTGATGTGTGTCTTAGTAATTGAGACTCTTCCAAAATGGTTGCCACAGTGATTAGCCCTCTTCTGTGATGAATGTACCTGATTCTGGCCCTCTTCCATAATTGATTTCTCCGTGCTTTGGTTACCTCCTTAGGAAGTGTTTCATTGAATGGACCTCCTCTGTGATTGGAATGCAGGTGACTGGGCCTCCTCCAAATTGGGCTTGTTAGTAAGACCTCTTCTGTGATGTGTGTTTCAGTAACTGAGCATCTTCGTAATTTGTGTCACAGTGACTAGCCTTCTTCTGTGTTAGGTGTTCCAGTGACTGGATCCTTTTTAATAGTTGCCCCAGTGTCGTGACCTCTTCTATGTTGGGTTGGCCAGGGAATAACCCTCAGAAATTGACCCTCTGAGAAAAATTTCCCAGTGACTGATATCCTTCAGTGATGCATGCCCCAGTGGCAAGTTTTTGAATAAATGCTGGCCCAGTGAGTGAGTTTTGTAAATAACTGGTAGTTTCCTGAGAGATCCTACTCCAAAATTGGCATCTCATTAACTAGTGCACCTCTGTAATGGGTGCCACAATGATTGGTGCTTCTCTGTGATTGGTGCCTCAGTGACTGGCCATCTTCTATTTTGTCTGTCCCAGTGACTGGCCTTATGCTATGATAGAGATCTCAGTGACTGACCCCTTCTTTGTTTGGAACTTCACTCACAGATACTCTTCTGTGATTTGTGCTCCAGTGACTGACTTTTGTCTGTAATCAGTTCCCCAGTGACAGACCATCATCTGTTATGGATACCTTAGTGACAGACCTTCTCTGTGATGGGTGTCCCAGAACCAGGTCCTCCATTGTAATGGGTATCCCAGTGAATGGTCTTTCTCCATTATGTGTACCTCAGTGACAGTCATACTTTCTGATTGTTACACAAGTGACAAACCTATTGCCATAATGGTTGCCCTACTGGCTGACATTCCTCTGCTATGGGTGCCACAGTGACTAGCTTTCTCTGTGTTGGGTGGACCAGTGAGTAGCCCTCCTCTTAAATGGGTGCCATGGAGCCTGGTCTTTCACTATAATAGGTACCCCAGGAACTCACTTTCCTCCATTATGGGTACAACAGTGACTGGGTCTGTGATTTATGCCTCCAGAAACCTCCTCTGTGCTGGATGTCTCAGTGAGTACACAACCTCAGTTGTGGGTCCTCAGTAAAGAGGGTCTTCTGTGGTGAGTGCCCTTGTGACTAGTCCTCTTCTTTGATGAGTGTCCCAGTTACTGGTCTCTCTTTGATTGGTACCAAACAGTTCCCCTCTTCTGTGCTCACTGCTCTAGTGGTTGGCACCATTTCTAATGATTCCTCAGTGACTGGCCCTTCTCTGGGATGGATGCCTCAGTATCTAACTCTCCTTTGTAATGGTGCCTCAGTGACTGGATTTCCTCTGTGATGGGTGCACCAGTCACTGCCTCTTATTCGTGTAGATATCCTATTGACTAACTCTCCTCTGTGATAGATACCCTAATGACTTGGCCTCTTCAATTCTGAGTACTCCCATTACTGGCTTTTTCTGTGATGAGTGCCCCATAAACGGGTCTTCCTCTGTTAAAAATGCCCCAGTGACTAATCCTCCTTGGTGATAGATGCCCCAAGGACAGTCTTTTCTTTGTGACTGCTGTCTCAGTAACTGGGTTTCCTACATAATGGGTGCCTCTGTGAGTAGCCCCCTTCCATTATGAATGCCCTAGTGACTAGTTCTCCTCTGTGAAGGATGTCTCAAGAATTGTTCTTGTTTTAAGTCTGTTGACCAGTGACAACCCCTCTTATGTGATGGTCATCACAGTGACTAGTCATCCTCAGTTAGGGATATCACTGTGACTGACCCTCTCCTGTGTTGCTTTTCACTGTGACAAGCCTTCACCCATAATAAATTCCCTGTGACTGTTCTCCCCTGTTATCAGTTCCAATTTGACTAACCCTCTTTGTGTGAGTGTCTTAGTGACTAACCCTCACTGAGTTTCCCATCATAGAAGAAGTACAGTGGATGGGCTTCAGTCACAGAGGAGGGCCAGTCACTGGGATAGAGGAGATCTAGTTACTGAGGCACCAAACACAGAGATGGTAATTCGCTGGGCACCCAACACAGAATGGTCAGTCGAGGAGGGCCAGGCACTGAAACACCTATCACCAAGGTCCACCAGTCACGAGTCACCACTCACAGATGAAGAGATGAAGGCTAGTCAGTGGGGTACCCATTATAGAGAAGAAATAGTTACTGGGGCTTTCTTCACAGAGGTGAAAAAGTCACTGGAGCACCTAATGCAGAAAAGGACTGGTCACTGTGGTACACATCAGAGAGATAGTTTCTTTACTGTGCTACCCTTTAGAGGAGAGTCAATCACTAGGGCACCGTGATTGAGGAAGGCAAAGTCAATGGAGCATTTATTATTTAGGAGGTACAAACAATCGGACATCCTTTACAGAGTGGGGCCAATCACTCCAGCACCCATTATGGGGGGAGGATGAAAAACTGGGGGCACTTAGGAGGCACTATCACTGTGGCTTCCATAATGGATGAAGTATTTTTTATTGATGCACCCATTATGGAGGCAACCTAGTCATGGAGGCAGTAATCATAGAGGAAACCTAGTCATGGAGGCAGTAATCATAGAGGAAACCTAGTCACTGGGGAATCAATCACAAAGGAGAATCAGTCACTGGGTCACTTTTTCAAAGAAGAGGACCAGCCAGTGGAAACACACATCACAGAAGAGGGCCAGTCACTGGAACACCCATTATGGACAGGGTCATGTCATTTGCGAAATTATGACAGAAGACAGTCAGTCACTGGGACACAATTCACAAATGAAGCACAGTCACTAGGACACCAATTATAAAGAATACCCAGTTACTGGAATACCCATCACAGAGGAGGACTAGTGATTGGGGCACCAAGCTTAGAAGCTAGTCAGAGGGGAACCAATTCTAGAGAAGGAACAGTCATGGGGCTACTATCACAGATGAGAGCAAGTCACTGGCACTCCTATTACAAAGAAGGACCAGTCACTGTAGTACACATGACAGAGACAACTATTCATTGTGTCACCCAATTTTGATGAGGGTCAGTCAATAAAGACCATTAATGAAGATGGCCAATGAAACACCTAATATGTAGGAGACCCAATAAATGGGACATCAATTACAGAGTGTGGTCAGTCACTCAGGGACCCATAATGAAGTAAGACCAGAAACTGAGGTACCCATCTCTTTGGATGCACCATTATTACTGTGGCATCCAGAATGTATTATGTCTTGTTATTGACACACCCATTATGTAGGAGGTTTAGTCACTACGGCACCAATCAGTGAGGAAATGTAACATCTATTATGAAGGAGGTCAAAAATGGGACATCCTTCAAAAACAAGAACCAGTCACTGGGGGCACGATCACAGGGAGAACCAGTCACTGGGGCACACCTGACTGATGAGGGCCAGTAACTGAGTTTTGCAACACAGATGCGGGTCAGTCAATGGGGCACACATTAGGAGAGGCTAAGTCACTTAGCCTCCAACCACAGAGGAGGTCCACTAACAGAGGCATAACCGAGGTCACAAAAATCAGTGTGGTACCCATGACAGATGGGGATAAGTCACTGGGGCAATTTTTACAGAAGAGATTCAGTCACTAGGGAACACATTAGAGAAGAGTTCCAGTTTTTATAGAGAAAAGCCAGTCATTTTTACAACTATCACACAGTCCCTAGGACTCTCATTGTGAAGGAGGCCCCCAAATTCGGAGATTTATCAGAGAGAATCACAGGGGCACACATTTTAGAGAGTGCCAGACATCACAGAAGATGAGTAGTCATTGTGGCACCAATCAAAGGGAAGGTCCAGTCTCTGAGGCACACATTATGAAAGAGTACCAGTCACTGTGACTCTAATCACAAAGGAGAATCAGTCAGTGAGGAACCCATCACAGAAGAGGGTTACTCACTGTGGCACCCAATTTGTAGAAAGGTCAGTCACTCGAGTTATAAAGGAAACTCAGTATATGGATCATCTAATTATAAAGGATGCCTAATTACTGTGACACCCTTTATACAGAAGGCCACTCACTGGCGCACCCATTATGGAGAATTTCCAGAAACTACATCATCCATAACAGAAGAGGAGTAGTCATTGGGACACCACTTTTGGAGTTGGCCCCGTGAGTAGGATACCCAACACAGAAGAGCACTAGTCCCTGGAGCACGAATCACAGTGGATGGCCAGTCAATATGGCACCTATCACAGATGAGGATGAGTCACTGTGGTACCAATTATAAAGGTGGCCAAGTCACTGAGACACCTATCACAGAAGAAGACCAGTCACTGTGTAATCCATCAGCTATGAATTTCAATCTCTGGGGAACCAACTGCAGAGAAGGTACAGTCACTACAGCACACATAATGAGGAGGCCCAATCACTGGGACACCTATCTCAAAGGATGATGGTCACTATGGCACAAAATATGAGGAGGCCCAGTAAGTGATGCACCCATCACAGAGGAGGACTAGTCACGTTGCCAACTGTTATAAAAGAGGATCACCCACTGGGGCACAAGTCACTGAAAAGGCCCACTCACTGGGGCACCCATAATGGAGGAGGACTAGTCACTGTTCACCAAATAGGGAGGAGACCCTGGCACTGGTGGTGAGATCACAGAGCAAAGCTAGACAATGAGGCACCTATCACAGAGGAGGATTATTTACTGGGATATTTCTCACTGAGAAGAGCCACTCACTGGGCACACATCCTTTAGGAGTGCTAGTATATGGGGCACATATTATAGAGGAGATTCAGTCACCGGGACATCTATCAGAAGAGATCCAGTCATTAGGACACCAATTGTAGAGTAGACCCAGTGACTGGAAGATTCATCAGAGAGGAGGCCATTCACTCTGTCAATCTTTATAACGGAGGTTCAGTCAATGGACCCTCTATACAGAGACATCTTGTTGGGACACCCAACACAGAAGAGAGCAAATTACAGGGGCACCCAACACTGAGAAGACCAGTTACTGGGATACCCATACTGATGAATGTCAGTCACTCATGAGCCAATTACAGGACAGGTCAGTCAATGAGACACCAAACATATAAGGAAGAACAATCACTGGGGTGCCCATCACAAAGAAAAGTCAATCATTGGGTCCTGATTACAGAGAAGGTCCGGTCCTGGGAAACCCATCACAGAGGAGAAAATGTCAATGAGGCTCTTATCACAGTGGAGGGCCAGCCACTGTGACAATTATCGCAAAGGAGGGGTTATCAACAGGGCACCCAATGTGGAGGAGGCCCAGTTACTGGGAAACACCACATAGAGAAAGGCTAGCCACTAGGGCACCCATAATGGAGTAGAATAGTCAGCGGAGCATG
>NW_007235794.1:0-785 GCF_000164805.1 Carlito syrichta | reverse complement strand
ATGGATTATGTCTTGTTATTGACACACCCATTATGTAGGAGGTTAGTCACTAGGGCACAATCAGAGAGGAACCAGTAAATGTAATATCCATTATGAAGGAGGCCAAAAATGGGACATCCTTCAAAAACAAGAACCAGTCACTGGGGGCACTGATCAAAGGGAGAACCAGTCACTGGGGTACACCTGACTGATGAGAGCCAGTAACTGAGTATTGCAACACAGATGCGGGTCAGTCAATGGGGCACACATTAAGAGAGGCTAAGTCACTTAGCCTCCAACCACAGAGGAGGTCCACTAACAGAGGCATAACCGAGGTCACAAAATCAGTGTGGTACCCATGACAGATGGGGATAAGTCACTGGGGCAATTTTTACAGAAGAGATTCAGTCACTAGGGAACACATTAGAGAAGAGTTCCAGTTTTTATAGAGAAAAGCCAGTCATTTTTACAACTATCACAGTCTAGGGCCAGTCCCTAGGACTCTCATTGTGAAGGAGGCCCCAAAATTCGGGGATCTATCAGAGAGAATCACAGGGGCACACATTTTAGAGAGTGCCAGACATCACAGAAGATGAGTAGTCATTGTGGCACCAATCAAAGGGAAGGTCCAGTCTCTGAGGCACACATTATGAAAGAGTACCAGTCACTGTGACTCTAATCACAAAGGAGAATCAGTCAGTGAGGAACCCATCACAGAAGAGGGTTACTCACTGTGGCACCCAATTTGTAGAAAGGCCAGTCACTCGAGTTATAAAGGAAACCCAGTATATGGATCATCTAATTAT
>NW_007235793.1:0-918 GCF_000164805.1 Carlito syrichta | reverse complement strand
CTCCTGGGCTCCAGCCATCTTCCACCTTTGGCCTCCAAGAGCATTGGGATACCAGTCATGGGACCCTGCATCAGGCGTTCTGGTTCATTTTTGATGAAGGATAGAGACCAGGCTCAGGTGATCAGCCTCATCATCCCAGTGCTTTGGGAGCCAGTGCCAGCGGCTGGCCCTAATACATGGGTTGAGATCCGCCTGGGAAAATTGGTGAGACCTCGTGTCTTCCATCCATCCCAAATGATCCTTGCATGATGGGGCGTGCCTGTCATTCTGGGATGCGGTGGCCTCTGTCCCGGGGCATTCCTTCACATCACCGCCGCCACCAGAACGAGCAAGTCCAGGCCATGCACCGTGGCTTACAGCAGTCAGCACCGCACCCTGGTGGCCGAGGAAAGAGGCTGTCTGAGCCCAGGGATCAGAGACCAATCCTGGCAACGTTGACAGAACTCGTCTAAGTGAGAGGTACCCAAAATTGAATCAGGCGTGGTGGCCTCTTGAGTCCTGGATGCTCGGGGTCCAAGGAGAGAGGACCACCTGTCCCCAGCAGGTTGAGAGCCTGGGAGAAATGATTGTGCCACTGTGACCCATCCCGGCTGATGTAGACTCTGGCGACAAGAAAGATGCCTCCCATGAGAATTATGGCGGGCATTCAAAACTCCCCAGGGAAAGATCTGTGTGGGCAGGGGATGATACAGTCATTGGCAGAGGAAGGAGCCCAACCCTGCCTGAAGGTGGCAGACCAGACAACCAGAACCTGGGTTGGTCGTGGCGTTGCTGGACCCCTTGATCGCTCTATGCCCAATGGCCGTCCTAACTCGGGGCGGTCTGTTCTGTGAGCTCATACATGTCTTTGCCATGGGGCACAACTGTGGAGGGCTGAGGCAGGCCTTCTGGCGAGCATGGCCAAAGGTGTGCGATGGA
>NW_007235792.1:0-778 GCF_000164805.1 Carlito syrichta | reverse complement strand
TCACAGCCACTGCAGACTCCATCTGTCAGGCTTAGGCAATCTTCCCACCGTGGCCCACCATGTGGCTGGAACCATAGGACTTCACCACAAACACCTGACTAATTTATGGATTTATTTTTGATGGTCGACACGAGGCCCTGCCCTGTGTTCTGGGCTGGTGTCAAACCTGCATGCTCAGGCCATCCAGTTGCCTGGGTCTCTGAAGGTCTGGAATGCCAGGCTGAACACCTGACACTGGTCTGTGCTTGTGGTGGTGCTGATAGTTGATATCATTATTTTGAGTCTGGATCTGACTCTGTAGCCCAGGATGGAGTGAAGGGGCCCTCACTCGGCCACCACAGCCTCCTCTGGCTCAGCTCTGGCAATCTTTCTGCCATGAACTCACTTGTGGCCAGAACGACAGGCATGTGCCAACACACTCGGCTCATTTTTTGGCTTCTTGTAGAAACGAGTTCTCACCAAAGTGCCAGGGCTGGTCTCGAACACGGGGGTTCAGGACATCCTCTCACCTTAGCCTCCTAGAGCACCAGGATGACAGGCATGAGTCCCTTTGCTTGCCCTCCACAGCCCTCTCGGGGATCCACTTTGAGACCCACTCTCTTCTGATGACCCAGGACCCAGGAGAGGGTGGCTGGGATTGCGCATTGTACCCTCCCCAGTGCAAGCAGCATGTACAGGGGTGTATCTCTGCTGGAGCTCCCACTCCTCCACTGGCCTCATTCCCCAGGGTGGCACGTGGGAAGAGCGAGCAGGGCTCCCACCCCTCCACCAGTCTTGT
>NW_007235791.1:0-952 GCF_000164805.1 Carlito syrichta | reverse complement strand
GAGTTCCCGAGGTTCCCTGACTGGGTTTCTGTTGGCTCTCCTCTCTGAGGTGAGAAATGTTCCTAAGGCAGGCCAATCTTCCGACTTGTCAATGAGGACCTTCGGCCAAGAAAGTTCAGGGACATATCAGTCACCTGGGGACATTTCTGCTCCCTCAATCCCATTTTTCCTGGCTCTAAAGCAAATCACCCTGTGAACAAACCATGCGCAGTTGAGAATCTGTGTATGGTCCCAATGCTTTTGGAGACAGCGTCTGATTTGGTGGCCTAGACTGGGGCCCAGGGACACAACTGTCAGTAACTGCCAGCCTCAAAATCACGGGTTCTGACAAACCTCCCGCCTCAGCCTGTGAAGTGGCCAGGACGACGGGCACCTAGAGCCCAGAACGCTGTTTGTATGGTTCCAGAGATGGGGTTTCCCTGCATGGGCCAGGCTGCCCTTGGGTTCCTGGGCTCCAGCCATCCTCCTGCCTTGGCCTCCCAGAGTGCCTGCCTGTCATTCTGGATTCTCAAAAGGCTGGGAAAAGCTTGCCAGAACTGCAGGACAAGGCTGTTTGGACCAGGAGAGAGCCACAGTCCTCCAGCATGGGTGATGGAGTGAGAATCCTATTCAAAGAATAAAAGGATAAAAGGAAAAAAAAAGAAGAGCATCCATTTGTTCATGGAGTTGGGATCATAGTGAACAGACAAAGTTCATTTGGGAAGGAGGCCCCAGGCTTGGGTCTAGAGTCCCCGAAATACGGTATATCAGCAGATATTTGGGTTGTGGCTTTGGGAGGCTGAGGCAGGGGACCACTGGATCCTGGTAGTTTGATACCAGCCTGGGTCACATAGCGAGACCTCATCGCTCTCCAGAAGGCAAACGCTGGAATCGCATGTGGTCATGCCCATGGTCCCGGATACGCTGGATGCAGTGGCTCCATCCCAGGGTATTCCTTTGCATTGCCTCCACT
>NW_007235790.1:0-886 GCF_000164805.1 Carlito syrichta | reverse complement strand
TTCATTTTTGAAAGTGGGGTATTCAATTCCATCACAATTATTGTGTTGCTGTGTATTTTTGCTTCATCTTATCAACATTTTCTTCAAATATTTGAGAACCCTGATATGAATTGCATACACATTTGTACCTGCTATAGACACCTAAAAATTTTTCTTTTTTTTGAAAATTATTTTTATTTTAAAGATATGGGGTACATTTCAGGGTTAGGTCATAAATGGCTATCATACATGTAAAATTTGGGTACCGTTATTGATGTTATATGCCCCCCACCTATAGCAGTGTCCCACTACTGCCAGTCACTTTCTTATAATATTCTGATCAGTGTTGTGGTTCAGTTTATGAGTGAGTACATGTAGTACTCAGATCATTGTTTATGTGATAAATCACTGAGTTTATTTATTTTTTAGTAGAGTCTCACTCTGTCACCCACGCTGGAGTTCAATGGCACTTTCATAGCCACTGCAGCCTCAACTTGCTGGGCTCTCTTTCTACCTCAACCTTCAAGTAGCTAGAATAAAAGCACACAACACCATGACTGGTTAATTTTTTTTTCTTTGATTTATTGTAGAGACAAGGTCTTTCCTAGTTGCCCAGTCTGGTCTCGAACCCATGAGCTCAGACAATCCTCTCACTTCCGCCTCCCAAAGTGCTAGGATTATACACATCAGCCACTGCCTCTGGATCAATCACTGAGTATTGTAGACTCTAAATTCATCCAAGTTGTTGCAGAGTCCATAATTTTGTTTTTCTTTATGGTTACATAACAGTCCTTTGCATATATATAACACGTTTTTTTATCCAGTATACTTCTGATGGTCAGCATGTTTGGTTCCATATTTTTGCTATTGTGAATAGCACTTTAATAAACATATATGTGCAGTTGTG
>NW_007235789.1:0-4871 GCF_000164805.1 Carlito syrichta | reverse complement strand
CCTGTGTGATAAGAATGAGACTCCCACCCAGCAACAATAACAACAAAAAACAAATATTCTTCCATGTTACAATAAGGATACATCTTTTTACTCCAGCCTGGGAGACGGAAAGAGACCATGAGTCCAAAAGAAAAAAACCTTAAAAACAAGATTTGGGCCGTGCTTGGTGGCTCAGCCTGTAATCCCAGTGCTTTGCGAGGCCGAAGTGAGTGGATTGCCTGAGCTCATGGGTTTGAGACCCACCTGGGCAACTTGGCAAGACCTCATCTCTACAATAAATCAAAAAATTAGCCGGGGGTGGGATCGCGTGTGCCTGTAGTTCCAGCTACTTGGAAGGCTGAGCAGAAGGATCGCCAGAGCCCAGCAGGGCAAGGCTGTGGTGGCCCGGAGTGTGCCACCGCCTTCCAGTCTGGGTGACAGAGTGAGACTTCAACTCAAAAACAAAACAAAACAAAACAAAAACCCCAAGATTTGGAGAACCTCCTTGATATTGATATTGGTCTAAATAATCAGCTTTTTAAATATGACAACAGGAATACAGGAACAACAGCAAATATGAACAAGTTGGACTGCATCAAACTAAATGAATACAATTAAATGATCTTTAACAATAAATGAAACAGGAAGAAGGCTTACAGGATAAGTGAAAACATTTGCAAACTATATATCTGATTAACTTGTTTGCTATCCAAGACATACAAGGAAATTATATAAATCAAAGGCAAAAACAAGAAAGTGATAATCACTTGACTAAAAAAATAGCACAAGAATAGCTATTTTTTCAGTAAAGAAATACAAATTGCCAAGTATGTGAAAGGATGCTCAACATCACCAATCATGAGGAATTCGCAAAGAGGCCCAATGATGAGTTATCATCTCAGACCTGTTAGGATGACTAATATCAACCAGAAGTGAGATAAGTATTGACAAGGATATGAAGAAAAACAAATCCTGTACACAGTTAGTGGGTTTTAAATTGGTAGAATCATGATGAAAATCATGTATGACTATTCTTAAGAAAAAACTAGCATAGCACACTGAAATCCGCTTTCTGTGTATATAACCAAAGGAAATAAAATCAGTATCTTAAAGAAGTATCTACACCCCTGTGTGCAATAGAGCATTTGTCAAAATGGTCAGGCTATGAAAACAACCTCCATGTTTCTGGATTCACTCTGTATTAAGAAAATACAGTATATATACACTATACACTATAGCACAATATTCAACTATAAAATAAAGAATCCTGCAATTTCAACCTCATGGATGAAACTGTAAGACATTGTGCTAAGTGACATGAGCCAGGCACACAAAGAAAAATACTGCATGATCTCACTCATGTGTGAAATAAAAAAAGATTACATTCATAGAGGAAGAAAGTACAATGGTGGACCTGAACCTGCAGGTGGGGGAACTGGGAGATGTTCAAAGGTAACAAAATTTCAATTATAAGGGAGTTTTCAGGATCTAATGTATAAGATAGTGACTGTAGCTAATACTAACATCTTATATGCTTAAAACTTTTGCTAAAATTGTAGAAATTATGTTATTATTACAAAAAATGTTATTACAATAAATAAAATAAAATAAATAAATAAAATTATTACAAAAAATAAATAAAAAAGGCAACTTAAGGTGATATGTTCATTAGCTTGATTACAGTCATTTCACAATAGACATATCAAATATTACATCTTACACAATAAATATGTAGTTATATTTTTATTTCTGTAAAATAACTGCGAAGTTAAACATACAAAAATACATGTATATATAACCCAGTTCTAAGCTTCATAATAAACAAAAGAATTTTTAAAGTTATTAAGAAACAAGGTAATATGTGGAAGTTTAATACATGTTTACCAGTGTTCTAAGTGATATACTTAAAAAATTTGGGGCCGGGCTTGGTGGCTCAGCCTGCTATCCCAGAACTCTGGGAGGGCGAGGCAAGTGCATTGCCTGAGCCCACGGGTTCAAGAACGCCTGGGCAACTTGGCGGGACCTCATCACTACAATAAATCAAAAATTAGCTGGGCGTGGTAGCACGCGCCTGTAGTTCCGCTACTTGGAAGGTTGAGGTGGAAGGATCGCCGGAGCCCAGCAGGTTACGGTTGCAGTGGCTGGGGGCGGCCACTACACTCTAGTCTGGGCGTCACAGTGAGACTCCAACTCAAAAAAAAAAAGCACATATAAGCAGGATGGCAGTTACTGCCCAGAGTATCTCAGGAAGGTCTGAATAAAGACTAATTAGCAGAGACTTCCTTTCTTGGATGCTAAAAAAAAAAGACAATGTAAATGATCTTTTGGGTGTTACAAAACATGGAAGATACCAGTAACTGGAATTCTGCCTGAAACGTATGTATCTTCCTTAATAGAATCAGATTATTAAAAAAAAAATTAGCCAGGTGTGGCAGCGTGCGCCTGTCGTGTCGGCTACCTGGAAGGCTGTGGCCGAAGGATCGCCTGAACCCAGCAGATCAATGACGGGGTGGCCCCGAGTGTGCCACTCCAGCCTGGGCAGCAGCATGAGACTCTGATCAAAAAAATGAACAAATAAATGAATGCACTAAATAAAATAAAGTCAAATAATGACATTACCATAGGAAACGAGATACCGCCCCGGACCTGGGACACATTTACCTGAGACCCAGCCATGTCTTCCACCTCCTCCTCTTTCTCTGGCATTTCCTTTCAGGTGAGGTTATCCGGACGAGACACACCAAGATATTGAATATATGCTTTATTCTGTGAAAGTTAAGTTAAATGGATTTATATATAAATTTACTTTTTTTTTTTGAGTTGGAGTCTCACTCCGTCGCCCAGACTGGAGTCCAGTGGCCGCTCCTGGCCACCGCAGCCTCGACCTGCTGGGCTCCAGCGATCCTTCCGCCTCAGCCTTCCAAATAGCCGGAACTACAGGTGAGCACTACCACACCCAGCTAATTTTTGATTTATTGAAGACACGAGGTCTCGCTAAGTTGCCCAGGGGGGTCTCGAACCTGTGGGCTCAAGCAATCCACTCGCCTCGGCCTCCCAAAGCATGGGATGACAGGCTGAGGCACCGAGTCCAGCTTAAACACATTTAATTTTCGTCCGAGTGTTACTCTAGTTGCCCAGGCAGGAATGAAGGCGCACCATCACAGCTTATCACGACCATGACCTCTTGGGCCAAGCGATTCTCCCGTCTCAGGTTCCCAAGCAGCTGGAACCACAGGCAAGTGTGACCACCCTTGGCTCCATTTTTTGAGCTTTTATAGCTACGTGGATGCGTTATGTTGTCCGGGCTGACCTCAAATCCCTGGGCTCTGACAACGTCCTCCTCTCAGCTTCCCTACGTGAAGGGATTATGGCATGAGTTGCTGGGCTCCGGCGATCCTTCCAAGTGAACGGAATGACAGGCGTGCACCTCTATGTCCAGCTAATTTTTTGATTTGTAGCAGAGACACGGTTTCAGTCTTGCTATCTTGTCCAGGCTGGCCTTGTTTTTTGATTTATTGCAGAGATGAGGTGTCGCCAAGTGGCCCGGGTGGGTCTCAAACCCCTGAACTCAGGCCATCCTCTCGCCTCAGCTTCCCAAAGTGCTGAAGTTCAGGTAGAAGCCATCGCAGATGGCTGATACTCTTTATTTTCTGTAGAGACAGTGTCTTGCTATGCTGTCCAGGCTGGCCCCATTATTTGATTTATGGGAGAGATGAGGTCTCACTAATTGTCCCGGGCGGGTCTCGAACCCCCAGACTCAGGCCATCTTTTCGCCTCAGCCTCCCAAAGTGCTGAGGTTCCAGGTATGACCCATGGCACGTGGCTGACAATTTTTAACTTTTTGTAGAGATGGGTCTTTCTATGTGGCTCAGGATGGCCTCGTTTTTTGATTTATTGTACAGACGAGGTGTCGCCAAGAGGCCCGGGTGGGTCTCAAACCCCCAGATTCAGGCCATCCTCTGGCCTCGGCCGACCAAAGTGCTGGGACGACAGGCTTGAGCCACCACACCGGCGTCCACGATGTGCCCTGAACAATCCTTCACTTGCTCTTCACAGGCCGTCCAGCCCAGAAGGGCAGAAAAAGTTCAGTTTTCTCCATGTTCTGTCGCCGGAGAGATTCGGGCCCAGAGCGCCTAGCGGGAGAAAAAAAGCCTGAGTTTCTTCCTTCCGGACCTCAAGGTCCCATGCTTGCCGCAAACACGGGCCATTTCTGCGGCAGAAATGAGAAGACGGGCCCAGGAGAGAAGATGGCCTGAGTCCGCGGGTTCGAGACCCACCTGGGGCCACTTGGCGAGACCTCATCTGTGCAATCAACCAAAAACTGAGCCGGGCGTGGTGGCGCGCACCTGGGGTTCCGGCTACTTAGGAGGCTGAGGCGGGAGGATAACCGGAGCCCAGCGGGTTGAGGCTGGTGTGGCCGGGAGCGTGCCCCTGCCCTGTGGCTGGGCCCACACAGTGAGAGCCAAACTCAGAAATAAATAGATAAAATGCAGCCAGGCGGGGTGTCATTCCAGCACTTTGGGAGGCCGAGGCCAGAGAATGGCTTGGACCCGGGGGTTCAAGACCTGCCCGGTCCACTTGGTGAGACTTCGTCTCTACAGTAAATCAAAAAACGGGGCCAGCCTGGACAGCATAGCAAGACCCCATCTCTACAAAAAAAGAAAAGGAATCAACCACGTGCCATGATTCATACCTGGAACTCAGCACTTTGGGAGGCCGAGGCGGGAGGATGGCCTGAGACTGGGGTTCAATATTCGCCAGGTCCACTTGGTGAGACTTCGTCTCTACAATAAATCAAAATAACGAGGCCAGCCTGGGCCACATAGCAAGACCCCATCTCTACACAAAATAAAAAAATAAGAATCAATCATGTGCCATGGCTCCTAACTGGA
>NW_007235787.1:0-1305 GCF_000164805.1 Carlito syrichta | reverse complement strand
CCTAGACTGACCAAGAAAAAACGAGAAAAAACCAAATAAGCACAATCAGAAACACAAAAGATGAAGTCACATCTGACCCTGAAGAAATACAAAAGATCATTAGAGACTACTGCATACACTTGTATGGAAACAAACTTGAAAATCTTAAGGAAATGGAGGACTTTCTGACATCACACAACCTACCTAGGCTGGAAGAAGAAGAAATTGAGACCCAAAATAGACCAATAACAATCAAGGAAATCGACTATGTAATAAGAAAACGTCCTCCAAAAAAAGCCCTGGTCCAGATGGCTTTCCAGTATAATTATACAAGACATTTAAGGAGGCGCTGATACCAATCCTACTGAAGGTATTCCAGGCGATTGAAAAAGATGGAACTCTCTCCAAATCATTTTACGAAGTCAACATCACATTGATACCCAAGTCAGGTAAAGATCCAACAGGTCAATATCTTTGATGAACATAGATGCTAAAATTCTCAACAAGATCCTAGCAAACCGGATTCAGCAGTACATCTCAAAAATCATCCATCATGACCAAGTAGGCTTCATTCATGGGATGCAAGGCTGGCTCAACATTTGTAAAACCATAAATGTAATTAAATACATCAACAGATGTCAAAACAAAAACCACATGATCATATCATTAGATGCAGAAAAAGCTTTTGATAAAATCCAGCACCCCTTTTGGATAAAAACCCTTGAACATCTAGGCATACGGGGAACATACCTCAAAATAGGAAAAGCCATCTACGAGAAACTCATAGCCAGCATACTCCTAAGTGGACAAAAATTGGAACCAATTCCCCTGAAAACTGGAACTAGACAAGGATACCCACACTCACCCCTCCTGGAAGTCTTGGCTAGAGCAATCAGAGAAAAGGAGGCAATCAGGGGTATCCAAATAGGAAAAGAGGAAGTCAAGTTATCTCTCTTTGCAGATGAAATGATTGTGTACCTTGAAAACCCAAGAGAACTGGGGAGAGGAGAACCTATTCAGTAAATGGTGCTGGAAAAACTGGCTGACCACATGCAGAAGATTGAAACAGGACCCCTATCTATCTCCATGCAAAAAGGTTAATTCCAAATGGATCAGAGACCTAAATGTAAAACCTCAAACCATAAGAACCTTAGAAAATGAAGGAAAAACCCTCATGGAAATTGGAACTGGCATCCAATTCCTGAACAAAACCCAAAACCCACAGCTCATAAGAGAGAAAATGGATAAGTGGGACCTTATTAAACTGACAAGCTTCTGCAAAGCCAAAGAAACCATCAAGAGAGCAGGGAGACAGCGTACAGACTG
>NW_007235786.1:0-809 GCF_000164805.1 Carlito syrichta | reverse complement strand
CTACATGGCATCTTACTAAGGGCTAAACAAGAATCAGAATTTCGAAACAGGAATCTAGAGAAAGAAAGTCCTCACATACAGGACATTACACGGCCTCCAACTAAGGCTGAATAAAGAATCTTTGTTGTACGAGTCTTCAATCCAAAAAATTCCCAGGTTGTCTGCTATGGGGGAAACAAGAAACAGAGCTTCGAGCTCCCCAAATGTTTCAGAGAAATTTAGCATGTGGATATTATGAATTGGTCATTTCAGGACTTCAGCAACATTCTGGTCCTCTTAAAAGTTGTAAATAGGTATTGGGCACTCCAAGTCCGTTAGGTTCCTTGGAACAACTAAGGCCAGATTCCAGGACAAAAAGAATCTTCTTGCCATATTTGGATGTAACTCTGGTCTTAAGGTGAACCCTGTAATCCTTCCCCTTCCGTGTCTGTTTTATTTTGAGTCGGGACAAGTGTTTTGCACTTGCCAAATGTTTACTACGTAGTTTTAATGGTAACAAGGAATCATGGAAACCACGTCCCTAGGAATCTTCTGGGCATCTGTCTATTGATATACTGAATTTGGAAACCAAATCCACAGGAAAAATCAGGGCATCTTATTGAGAATAAAAAGGAAAACCAGTTCTAGGAGTTCTCATTTTCCAGAATCTACAGGGCCTCTTGATAAGGTTTAATCAGCAATCTGGCCTTCTGGGTCCCTACATTTTCAGAGCTCCTTGCTCCGTGGATACACTAAATCTGTCTTTATACATCCTCAGGATCTTTCTAGTCCTCTTGTTTGTTGTATTCAAGGATTTGGTCCTACAAATC
>NW_007235785.1:0-1098 GCF_000164805.1 Carlito syrichta | reverse complement strand
CCTACCTAGCCAGCATCCTTGCCAGCTGACTTAATTAGCTGACTTAAATAAGTAGACAGCTGGCTAGTGAGCACACTGAAGTAGCTATCTACCTACCTTGACAGCTGAAGAGCCTGCTGAATTAACTAACTGACATAACTAGATAACATGATGGCTAGCCAGCTGACATAACAAGCTACCTACCTACATAGACCACTTGCTAGCCAGCTGACTTAATTACCTAACTACAAAGCTAATCTGCTGGCCAGTTAGCTTACTTACCTAGGTGACTTAAATAGCTAACCAGTTGACTGACCATCTGACTTAACAAGATAGATATCCTGATAGTCATCTGGCTACCAAGCTGACTTAACTGACTGACATAACTAGCTAGCGAGTTTACTTAACTAGCTGACTTAACTAACTAGTTACCAGCCTACCAGCTGACTTAACTAGCTGAAATAATTAGTTAGCTAGCTAGCCAGCAAGCTGGCTGGCCTGATGATTTATCTAGCTGAATTTACCAGCTAGCCAGATGGCTAGCAAGCTGACTTAACTAGCTGACTCAAATTGATAGCCAGCTGGCTGGCCAGCTGAATAAATTAGCTGACTTAACAGGCTAGTCAACAGGGTAGCCAGCTGATTTAACTAGCTAGTTACCTCTCCAGCCAGCTGGGAAGCAAGCTGAATTAAGTAGCTGACTTAACTAGCTAGCCAGCAGGACAGGCAGCTGACTTTACTAGCTTGCTATCTAGCTAGACAGCTGGATAGCCAGCTGACTTAATTAGTTTACTTAACCAGCAAGCCACCTGGCTATCAAGCTGACTCAACTATCTGACTTAACTAGTTAGCCAGCTGGCTAGCCATCTGACTTAACTAGCTCTCTACATAGCTAGTTAGCTGACTAGCCAGCTGACTTAACGAGCTGACTTAACTTGCTCACCAGCTGGCTAGCCAAATGAGTTAACTGGCTCACTACATAGCTAGCAAGCTGGCTAGTCAGATGACTAAGCTAGCTGACTTAAATAGCTGGCTGCTTGCTGGTCAGCTGAATAAACTAGCTTGCTATATAGCAATCCAGCTGCCCAGCCAGCTGACTTAACTAGGTGACTCAACTAT
>NW_007235784.1:0-5349 GCF_000164805.1 Carlito syrichta | reverse complement strand
CCCTAGTAGTCAACCAATGTGTTTAACCAGGTAAATAGTCGGTTGATCGTCAGCCAACAAGTTGTCACCCAGGTAACTCGTTAACCAACTAGTTAAGACAGCTAATTAACCCATTTAACAACTAGTTAAAACAGTAAGCTAACACATTAAGCATTCGTTAAGTCAGCTAGCTACATAGTTAGCCAACTAGTTAAGTCAGCTGTCTAAGTCAGCTAGCTAACAAGGTAGCTAGCTAAGTCAGATTGCTAAGTCAGCTAGCTCACTAGTTACCTAACTATTTAAGTCAGCTACTTAATTATGCTGCCTAACTAGATAGATATTTATTAAATCAGCTTGGTATTCAGTTAATTAAATAGCTAAATATTGAATTCAGGTTGTTAAGTCAGCTAGCTGAGTTAAGTCGGCGAATTAAGTCAGGTAGTTAACTCGTTAAGTCACCTAGCTAAGTCAGTTAGTTAAGTCAGCTTTCATTTTATTCAACTGGTTAAGACAGCTAGCTAGCTAGTTAGCTAATGGGTTAAGTCAGAAGGATGAGTCAGGTAGTTAGCTAGTTAACTAACAGGTTAAGTCAGCTAATTGAGTCAGCTGACTAGCTAGTTAGCAAACGGGTTGAGTCAGGTGCTTGAGTAGGCTAGCTAGAATTTTAGCTAACGAGTTAAGTCAGCTGGATGAGTCAGCTATCTAGCTAGTTAGCTAAAGAGTTAAGTCAGCTGGTTGAGTCAGCTAGCTAGCTCATTAAATAACGAGTTAAGTCAGATGATTAAGTCAGCTAGCTAGCACGTTAGATAATGTGTAAGCTAACTAGTTAGCTAGCTGGTTAAGTCAGCTAGCTAACTAGACAGCTAACTATTTCAGTGAGTTTGTTAGATAGTTATTTGGATAGCTTACAATTTATGTCAGTCAGCTAACTAGGTAGCTAGTTAGTGAGTTAAGTATTAAATCAGCTGGCTAGCTAGGTAGCTAACTAGTTAAGTCAGCTTAAGTAAGTTGGCTAGCCAGCTGGCTAGCTAGGTAGTGAGCTATTTCCATCAGTTGGCTAGGCAGCTTTCTAGCTGGTAAATTCAGGTAATTAAGAGAGGTTCGTAGTCAACTGGCAAGGTAGGTAGTTAGCTGGTTAACTCAGCTAGATAGCTACCTTCCTAGCTAGTGATGTCAGTGAGTTAATCGGCTGGATAGCCAACTGGCTAGTTGGTTAAATCATCTAGTTTAGTCATCCATGTAGCCAGCTGGGTGGGTAGGTAGATAGCTAGATAAGTCAGCTTACTAGCCAGCAGGCTAGCTGTTCAATTCACCTAGGTAAGTCAGGTGACCAGCATGCTGGCTAGGTAGGTAGCTAGCTAGATTAGTTAGCTGCCTAGCCAGCTTGCTATCTTAATTCAGCATGGGTAAGTCAGCTGCATAGCCAGCTGACTAGATAGGTAGCCAGCTAGCAAAGCCAGATGTGTAGCCAGCTGAGTAGCTGGTTAAGTCAGCTAGTTAAGTCAGCTGGCAACCAGCAGGCCAGGTAGTTAAGTCAACCCATTAAGTCAGTTGGCTATCCAGCTGGTTAGCTAGTTAAAAATCTAGTTAAGATAGATGACTAGGCATCTGGCCAGCTAGTTATTTCAGCTAGTAAAGTCAGATGGCTTACTAGGAACCTAGCTATATATGTAACCTAGTTATGTCAGTTGGTAACTAGTTAAACCTGCTAATTATGGCAGCTGGCTAGCTAGATAGCTAGCTAGGTAGCTAGATAGTTAAGACAGCTGGCTATCGAGTTGGCTAGCTAGGTAGCTATGCAAGCCTGCTAACCAGCTGGCAGCTACTTAAGACTCCTTGTTAAGTCAGCTGCCTAGACACCTGGCTAGCTAGGTCGCTAAATAGTTAAGTCATATATTTAGCCCACTGGATTGCTATATAGCAAGCTAGTTTATTCAGCTGACCAGCAAACAGCCAGCTATTTAAGTCAGCTAGTTTAGTCATCTGACTAGCCAGCTTGCTAGCTATGTAGTGAGCCAGTTAACTCATTTGGCTAGCCAGCTGGTGAGCGAGTTAAGTCAGCTCATTAAGTCAGCTGGCTAGTCAGCTAACTAGCTATGTAGAGAGCTAGTTAAGTCAGATGGCTAGCCAGCTGGCTAACTAGTTAAGTCAGATAGTTGAGTCAGCTTGATAGCCAGGTGGCTTGCTGGTTAAGTAAACTAAATAACTCAGCTGGCTATCCAGCTGTCTAGCTAGATAGCAAGCTAGTAAAGTCAGCTGCCTGTCCTGCTGGCTAGCTAGTTAAGTCAGCTACTTAATTCAGCTTGCTTCCCAGCTGGCTAACGAGGTAACTAGCTAGTTAATTCAGCTGGCTACCCTGCTGACTAGCCTGTTAAGTCAGCTAATTTATTCAGCTGGCCAGCCAGCTGGCTATCAAGTTGAGTCAGCTAGTTAAGTCAGCTTGCTAGCCATCTGGCTAGCTGGTAAAGTCAGCTAGATAAATCATCAGGCCAGGCAGCTTGCTGGCTAGCTAGCTAAGTATTTCAGCTAGTTAAGTCAGCTGGCTTGCTAGGTAGCTAGCTAGTTAAGTCAGCTAGTTAAGTAAACTTGCTAGCTACTTATGTCAGTCAGTTAAGTCAGCTTGGTAGCCAGATGCCTATCAGGATGTCTATCTTGTTAAGTCAGATGGTCAGTCAACTGGTTAGCTAGTTAAGTCACCTAGGTAAGTAAGCTAACTGGCTAGCAGATTAGCTTTGTAGTCAGGTAGTTAAATCAGCTGGCTAGCAAGTGGTCTATGTAGGTAGGTAGCTTGTTATGTCAGCTGGCTAGCCATCATGTTATCTAGTTATGTCAGTTAGTTAATTCACCAGGCTATTTCCCTGTCAAGGTAGGTAGATAGCTACTTCAGTGTGCTCACTAGCCAGCTGTCTACTTATTTAAGTCAGCTAGTTAAGTCAGCTGGCAAGGATGCTGGCTAGGTAGGTAGCTAGGCAATTAAATCAATTGGCTAGTCAGATGGCCAGTAGTTAATTCAGCTAGTTTAGTGTGCTGCCTAACCAGTTGAGTAGCTAGTTAAGTCAGCATATTAAGTCAGCTGTCTATCCAGTTTGTTAGCTAGTTAAAAAGCAAGTTAGATCAGATGGGCTGCCAGCTGGCTCGCTAGTTATTTGAGCTAGTTAACTCAGCTGGCTAGCTAGAAAGCTAGCTAGTTAAATCAGCTAGATAAGTCAGCTATCCAGCTAGTTAAGTCAGCTAGCTATATGATCGTTATCTAGATAGCTAGCTACTTAAAACAGCTAGTTAAATCAGCTGGCTAACTAGGTATCTAGCGAGTTTTGTCAGCTAGTTGTCAGCTGACTAGCTATTTAATTTAGTTAGATAAGTCAGCGGGCTAGCCTTCTGGATAGCTAGTTAAGTCAACTAGTTAAATCAGCTGACTGGCATGCAAGTTATCTACGTAGCTAGTTAGTTAAGTCATCTGGCAAGCCAGCAGGCTATGCAGGTAGGTAGCTATTTAAGTCAACTGGTTAGCCATCTGGCTAGCTACTTAAGTGACCAAGTTAAGTCAGATGACTAACCTGCTGGCTACCTAGGTAGCTTGCTATTTAAGTCAGTTGTCTAGACCACTGGCTAGCTAGATAAGTCACCTAGAAATTCAGCTGGATAGCCAGCTGGATAGCTATGTAACAAGCTGGGTAGTTCAACTGGCTAGAGAGCAGGCCATCTAGTTAAGTCAGCTAGTTAAGTCAGCTGGTTAGCTGACTGGCTAGCTAGGTGGCTGGCAAGTTAATCCGGCTGGTTAGCAGGCTGGTCATGTAGGTGGCCAGCTAGTTTAGCCAGCTGGTTAGCTAGCTGGCTAGCGGGTTGTTGCCTAGTTAATCGGGTGTCTATCCCATTGTCCAGCCAACTGGCTGGCTATTTAAGCCGACTGGATAGCCAGCTGTCCAGCCGGCTAGCTAGCTAGTCAATGTCTCCACCACTAGTCAAACAGGTAGCTAGCTAGTTAAGCCAGCTGTCTAGCCATCTAGCGAACAGGGTAGCTAGCTAGTTAAGTCAGTTGGATAGCCAGGTAGCCAGCCAACTAGCTAGTCAGCTAGTTAAAACAGGTAGCTAGCCAGTTAGTAGTTAAGTCAACTAGCAAGTCAGCCAAATATTCAGTTCTCTTGTTAAGTCAGCTAGCTACTCAATTTCCTAGTCAGTTTGCTAGTTAAGTCTGCCAGTTAGTCAGCTAGCTTGTCTGCTTGATAGTTAAGTCAGCTAGCCAGCTAACTAGCCAGTTACCTAGCCAGTTAGTCAGCTAGCTAGACAGTCAGATAACCTGTATGCTAGCTAGTTATGTCAGCTAGATAGCCATCTAGCTTGTCAGCTAGCTAGTTAAGTCAGCTAGCAAATCATTTAGTCACTTAGCTAACTAGTCGACTAGCAACTCAGCTAGCTGGTCAGCAATCAGTGGGCTCCCTCACTTTCTATCAGGTTAGCTAACTAGTAGGCTCACTCGCATGCAAACTGGTCAGGAAACTCTTCGGCTCACTCGTCAGCCAACAGGTCAACTAACTTGTTGGCTCCCTCAAAGGTCAAAAGGTCAGGTAAATAGTCGTTTGCTCACCAGACGACTAGTTAAGTGAGCACATCGGTCGACTCACTCGCCAGCCGACTAGTTATTCCAGAGTACACTTAGGCTCATTAGCCAGCTGAGTAGTTAATTCAGCTGACCATTCGGCACACTTCGGGGCCGACTAGTTATGTCAGCTCACCTGTCATCTCACTATCCGGCCGACCAGTTACGTCAGTTAAACAATCAGCAACTAGCCAGCCCACTAATTGCATAAGCTAACGAATTGGCTGATTAGTGGGCCAACATATCAGCCGACAAGTTAGGTCAGCTAATTAGTCTGAAGTCTAGTTATGTCAGCTAAGTAGTTGACCAACTAGTCGGACGACAAGTTATGTCAGCAAACTAGCCAGCCAACTACTGTACCAAGCTAACTAGGGGGCCAACTCATCAGTCAACTAGTTAACCAAGCTAAAAAGTCGGCCGAATAGTAGGTCAGCTTGTTAACCCAGCTAACAAGTTGGCAGAATAGTCAGTCTACGTATTAAACCAGCTAACTAATCAGTCGACTCAAAAGAATACAAGTTAAGACACCTAGCTAACTCCTTAACCAACTAATTAAGTCAGCTATTTAATTCGTTTACCAACTAGTTAAAACAGATATATAACTCATTATCCAACTTATTAAGTCAACTAGCTATCTGATTAGCCAACTAGTTAAGTCAGCTAGCTAAGTCAGCTGGCTAACTAACTAGCTATGTCAGCTAGCTAAGTCAGATGGTTCACTATTTAGCTAACTATTTAATTCAGATACTTAATCATCTACATAAACTAGTTAG
>NW_007235783.1:0-964 GCF_000164805.1 Carlito syrichta | reverse complement strand
CTTTTCATTCCTTAGGGAGAAGAGATAACCGTTGGCTTTACAGCCCCTGGCCTTTGTCAGGAATTCTTTTCTCACTCATCTTGATGGTCTCACCTCTAGACTTCCAATCCAGGCCCAAGTCTGTTTCTTCTGGGAATAGCTGGGTCCTCTACAGGGTTTATATTCTGGAACAGCTTCATCTGATCTCCCACCAACAACAGAAAATACCTCATCTCTTAAGGGCAATATGTGTTTTTTTGTTTTGTTTTTGTTGCTGTTGTTTTTTCACCCAGCCACAGTTATCAGCATTAGAACCAGGTCATGACCCAGCCTCTTTCAGTCTTCTTGAACCCTGAGGCTCTGCCTCTGTGTGCTCCCCTACACTTCATGGCCATTAAACGATAGGCACATTGATCCAGACATTCAGCCTTGTTAGCTATCATGAAAAGGAAAATGAAATTAAAAAAACAGGCATCTTGCAGGTTTCTAATTCCTAAGAATCAGAGGTCAAATCATACCAAATTATTATAAGGATGTGGGTGAAAGTAGGAATCTTTATGAACGAAAATGAAGTACTGACTTATGTAGCTATACTGGAGAACAGTTAGGCAACAGTTTATAGATTGAAATAAGCTGATAACCTAAAGCTTTATAGGGGCACTCCCGGGAGAACTTTTAAATATGATAGTAGCATTACCTATAATATTTGAGAATTGAAACTTGTGGTTTTTGACATATGAAGAGCGAATAAACAAAATATAATTGGTATGTACTATAGAATTCATTCCCAGGGACAGAGGACAAATCAATTAAAATATATGCCAATGGTTGGGAGCATCTGGAAGAGACTAGCAATCAGAGAGAAAAAGAAAACCAGAACTCAATGAAGTAATCCCAAGTAGGTCTTCAACAGGCTATTAATTGAGGGTATTGCTAGCTCAATACTCTACATATTTTTAAACAGAACACACACACAAAAAGGAAT
>NW_007235782.1:2461-13219 GCF_000164805.1 Carlito syrichta | reverse complement strand
CCTTCCAAATAGCCGGAACTACAGGCATGCGCTACCACACCCAGCTAATTTTTGATGTAGTGTAGAGATGAGGTCTCATCAAGTTGCCCAGGTGGGTCTCGAACCCGCGGGCTCAGGCAATTCACTCACCTTGGCCTCCCAAAGTGCTGGGATTATGGTCTGAGCCACCGAGTCCGGCTGGGATTGATGGATCTTACAGTAGTTCTGTTTTAATTCTTCAAGAATTTCCACAATGTTTTCCATGGACGTTGAACTAGTTTACAATCCAAGTAATGGTGTATGAGTCTTCTCTGCATCCATACCAACAGCTCTTGTTAACTTTTTAATCATAGTCATTCTGACTGCCCTAAGATGATAGGTCTTTGTGGGTTTAATTTGCATTTCTCTGATGAATATAATGTTGAGCATTTTTTCCATTTGTTTCTTGGCAGATTGTGTGTCTCCTTTTGAGAAGTGTCTATTCATGTCCTTTGTCCAATATTTGATGGGTTTGCTTGATTTTTTTCATACTGAATTGTATGAGCTCTAATAGATTCTGTATATTAGTCCTTTGTCTCTTACTTTCAATCAATTTCTATACTGAGAGATGTGCTGAAGTGTTCAATGCCATAGTGTAAATCAACTGTGCTATCCCTAAAGATAATGGCAAACACAAGTAACAACAACTTTAAAGTAAGGGTGTACTACATACCAGGCATAGTTTGGGAGCTTTCCCTACTTTATAGTATGTAATAACTTAGAACAAAACAAGACAACAAAACATAGCACCTGTGAGATAAATATAGTCGTGCTGTAGTATCCTTGGGGGATTGGGTTCAGGACCTTTCAGATACTGAAATCTAAGGGTGCTAATGTTCCTTATATAAAATGATATATTAATTGCATATAAACTATACACATCATTAAAGTATACTTTAAGTCATCTCTAGATTACTTATAATGCCTTATAAAATGTAAATGCTATATAAATAGTTGTTATACTCTATTATATAAAGTTTTAAAATTTGTATATTGTTAGTAGGTTTTTTTGTTTTTTTTTTAAATATTTTTGCTCCATTGTTGGTTGAATTTGAAGATGTGGAGGGCTGACCATATTAGTTTTGAGAACTATAGCTCAGACATTAGACTTTGGCTATGTGTTTCAAATCTTGGCTCTATTATCAAGTTGACCAGTGGGTCACTGGATCTCTCTGTGCCTCAATTTCCTCATGTATAAAAGGAAAATGATGATATAGCACCTCCTAGGTCTGGTGAGAGCAAATTAGTTGATATACTTAAAGCTTGCCTAGCATATAGTAAGCACTATATACATGTTAGTTGCTATAATTATTTGTTAATTTTTAAAAATATGGCTAAGAAAGTAACTGAAATTAGACAAGTTAAATAACTCAACCAACTTGAACTCAGGGCAGTGGGGGACTTAAGTTCTCATCAAAGTCTTAAGTTTTCATCTACTGTGCTATACATATTCATATTCATTTTAAATCAGTTTTGATTTGTTTTCGAGACATTAGTATAAGAGTATTACTTAAAAAGTTACAACTAATCATTGTGTCTCTTTTTATTTGCTGCATGAATGTATAGTAGTATAAATACTATTATGCCACAACATTTTTACACTTATGGTATAAATTTTTTCTTGTTTGAAAACATGAAATGATTTCTTATTAATAGACTATTTACACCAATACTTAGACACATTGAATTTACTGGTCCTTGAAGACCAAAGTTTTATAAATGTGTAATGCATAATTATTTTCACATTTTCTTTTTTTTTAATCAATATTTTTTATTTTGATATTGTGGGGAACAGTTAAGGGTTAGGTATACAAACATGCTTCATTCAGGCCCCCTTGTTGATAACACGTGTCTCCCCATCCCCAGACAGATGTTTACTACCATTAGTCCCATCCGCCCCCCATAGTTTCCCACCACTGTCAGTCATTTTCTTATGGCAGTGCGTTGGATGATCAAGGTCCACTATATGAGTGAGAATATGTGATACTCAGATCTTTGTTTCTGTGAGAGGTAACTCAGTATTATAGACTCTAGCTCCATCCAGGTTGCTGCAAAATTCATGATTTTATTCTTTTTTATGGCTGCATAGTATTCCATCATGTATATGTACCACATTTTTTAAATTCAGTCCTCTTTTGATGGACAGCATGGTTGATTCCAGGTTCTTGCTATTGTGAACAATGCTACGATAAACATTCGTGTGCAGGTATCTTTTTAATAGAGTGATTTGTGTTCTTCAGGGTATATTCCCAGTAGGGGGATTTCAGGGTCATATGGGAGGTTGATGTTTAGAGCTTTTAGGAATTGCCACACTGCTTTCCACAGAGGTTGCACTAGTTTACACTCCCACCAACAGTGTAGGAGTGTTCCCTTTTCACCACATCCTCTCCAACAACTATTATTTTCTGAGTTATTGATGATTGCCATTCTGACTGGAGTTAGGTGAAATCTCAGTGTGGTTTTGATTTGCATCTCCCTGATGATTAGTGATGTTGAGCGTTTATTCATATGTCTGTTGGCTGCTCAGATGTCTTCCTTTGTGCAGTGTCTGTTCATATCTTTTGCCCATTTTACAACAGGGTTGTTTGTTTTTTTCTTTTCAGCATGTTTGAGTTCCTTGGAGATCCAAGATGTTAAGCCTTTGTCAGATCTGGAATGGCAAATACTTTGTCCCAGTCTGTAGGCTGTCTCCATGCTCTCTTTATGGTTTCTTTGGCTTTGCAGAAGCTTGTCAGTTTAATGAGGTTCCCCTTCTCTATCTTATCCCTTATGGCCTATGGGTTTTCAGTTTTGTTCAGGAATTGAATGCCAGTTCCAATTTCCATGAGGGTTTGTCCTTCATTTTTAAGGTTCTTATGTTTTGAGGTTTTACATTTAGGTCTCTGATCCATTTGGAGTTATTTTTTGTGTATGGGGATAGATAGGGGTCCTGTTTCAATCTTCTGCATGTGGTCAGCCAGTTTTCCCAGCACTATTTACTGAAAAGGTTCTCCTCTCCCCAGTGGTGGGGGGGGGCTTTGTTGAAGATGGGTTGGTTGAGAAATTGAGGTTTTGCTTCTGGGATCTCAATTCTATTCCATTGATCTATATGCCTGTTCCTATTCCAACACCAAGTTGTTTTGATGATTGTAGCTTTATAGTAAAGTTTGAAGTCTGGTAGTGTGATACCACCTGCTTTGTATTTTTTTTTTTTGATTTTTATTCTGGCTATTCTTGGTCATTTGTGTTTCCATATGAAATCCTGTGTTGTTTTTTCTAGGTCTGAGATGAATGTTGCAGGTAATTTGATAGTTATTGCATTCAATCTCTAGATTGCCTTAAGTAAGATGGACATCTTCACAATGTTGATTCTTCCAATCCACGAAGATGGGATATTTTTCCACTTGTTTGTGTCATCTTTGATTTCTTTGAGCAGAGTTTTGTAGTTTTCATTGTAAAGGTCTTTCACATCTCTGGTTAGGAAGATGTCAAAGTATTTGATTTTTTTTGTGGCTATTTTGAATGGAATTGTGTTTCTTATTTGGGTTTCTGTTTGTTTATTATTGGTATGAAGAAATGCAATTGTCTTTTACAAATTTATTTTATATCTTGAGACTTTGCTGAAGGTCTTTATCAGAGTAAGGAGGTTTTGGACAGATTCTCTTGGGTTTTCAAAGTACATGATCATGTCATCTGCAAAGATAGATAATTTGACTTCCTCTTTTCTTATTTGGATACCCCTAACTGCCTTCTCTTCTCTGATTGCTCTAACCAGGACTTCCAATAATATGTTGAACAGGAGGGATGAGAGAAGGCATCCTTGTCTTGTTCCAGTTTTCAGGGGAAATAGTTCTAATTTTTGTCCACTTAGGAGTATGCTGGCTGTGGGTTTCTTGCAGATGGCTTTTACTACTTTGAGGTGTGTTCCCTGTATGCCTAGATGTTCGAGGGTTTTTATCAAGAAGGGGTGCTGGATTTTATCAAATTCTTTTTCTGCATCTAATGATATGATCATGTGGTTTTTGTTTTGACATCTGTTGATGTATTTAATTACATTTATTGTTTTACTAATGTTGAACCAGCCTTGCATCCCAGGGATGAAGCCGACTTGGTCATAATGGATGATTTTTGAGATGTGTTGTTATATATGGTTTGCTAGGATCTTGTTGAGAACTTTGCCATCTATGTTCATCAAAGATATTGACCTGTAGTTTTCGTTTTTTGTTGGATCTTTATCTGGCTTTGGTGTCAATGTGATGTTAGCTACATAAAATGATTTGGGGAGGGTTCCATCTTTCTCAATCAACTGAAATAGCTTCAGTAGGATTGGAATCGGCTCCTCCTTAAATGTCTTGTAGAATTCTGCTGGAAAACCTTCTGGTCCAGGCCTTTTTTATGTAGGTAGTTTTCTTATTACATAGTCAGTTTCCTTGATTGTTATTGGTCTATTTAGGGTCTCAGTTTCTTCTTGCTTCAACCTAGGTAGGTTGTGTGATGACAGAAAGTCCTCCATTTCCTTGAGGTTTTCAAGTTTGTTTCCATACAAGTGTACATAGTAGTCTCTGATGATCTTTTGCATTTCATCAGGGTCAGATGTGACTTCATCTCTTTTGTTTCTGATTATGCTTATTTGAGTTTTTTCTTTCTTTTTATTGGTCAGTCTAGCTACGGGACCATCAATCTTGTTTATTCTTTCAAAGAATCAGATTTCTGTTTCATTGATTTTTTGTATTGTCCTTTTGTCCTCTATGTCCTGGATTTGCACTTTTATTTCGGTGATTTGGATTCATCTGCTGAAATTAGGGTTTTTGTGGTCTTGCTTTTCCAGCTTCCTTAGGTGGCTTGTTAGGCTGTTAATTTGTGCTCCTTCTTTTTTCTTCATGTGTGTTTGTAGGGATATAAATTCCCCTCTTACTACAGCTTCTAAGGCATCCCAGAGATTTTCGTAAGATGTTTCTTCATTTTCATTTTTTTCCAGGTATCTTTTGATCCCTGTTTTGATTTCATCATTGACCCAGGAGTTGTTTAGCATCATGCTGTTTAGTGACCATGTCTTTGGGGGTTTTGGGGAGACCTTGTTTGTGTTAATGTTTCTTTTTATCCCACTGTGGTCCGAGAAGTTGCATGGTAGAATTTCAGGTCTTTTAAATTTGCTTAGGCTTGATTTATGGCCAATTATGTGGTCGATCTTGGAATACGTTCCATGCCGTGATGAGTAGAATATGTATTCTTGGTCTTTGGATGGAGTGTTCTGTGGGTATCAGTTAAGTCCATTTGGTCCAGAGTCACAATGAGGTTCCAGATCTCATTGCTGATTTTTTGTCCCGATGATCTGTCTAGGGTTGTGAGTGGGGCATTAAAGTCCCAGTTAAGATGGTGTTAGAGGCAGTATCTTTCTTTAATTTTCCTAGGACTTGCTTTATAAAAGTTGGTGCACCTATGTTAGGTGCATATATGTTTAGGATAGATATTTCTTGTTGTTGGAGTGAACCTTTTATCATTATGTAGTGGCCCTCTGCATCTTTTTTAGTTTTTGATAGCTTAAAAGGTATTTTGTCTGAAATTAGGATCACGACTCCTCCTTTCTTTTGTGTTTCATTCGCCTGAAAATTTGTTTCCCATCCTCATACTTTGAGTCTGTGCCTGTCCTTTCTAGTAAGATGGGTCTCTTGAGGGCAGTATATTGTTGCCTGGTGATATTTTATCCATTTTGCTATTGTATGTCTTTTCAGTGGTGCATTTATTCCATTCACATTCAGGCTAATTATTGAAATGTGAGAGTTCCTCCCTATCATAGAGTTCTTATAGAGTTCTTCTTCCACATGGTTTATTGTCTTTCTTTTGTTTTTGGTGTTGGTTCATGTGTATTTTATTCTTTTTCCTGTACCCTTGTGAAGAACATTGTTCTTTTTTTCCCCGTTTCTTCTGTGTTTACTACTTCCTTGAGTGTTTCATGTAGAGGTGGTTTGATGGCAGCGTAAGTTCTTAGGGATTGGATATCTGGGAAAGATTCCTATTCTCCCTTGCTGATGAAGCTTAATCTGGCTGGGTAGGTTATTCTTGGTTGAAATTGTTTATCTTTTAGGACTTTGAAGATAGGGTTCCAAGCTCCCCTAGCCTGCAGAGTTTCTGTAGATAAATCTGCTGCTATTCTAATTGGTTTTCCCTGGTAGGTGATCTGGCCTTTTTCTCTTGCTGCCTTTAGGATTTTTTCTTTTATGCCTACTATATTTAGGCGAATTATTGTGCGTCTAGGAGTAAGTTTTCTCATTTGTTGTCTTGCAGGGGTTCTCTGAATCTCTTGTGTTTGAGTTTTTGCATCATTGATTAGATATGGGAAGTTTTCTTGAATGATCTCATGGAAGGTTTATTCCACTGTGTTCTCTGTCTCTCTTTCTGCCTTAGGAATGCCAATTACTCTTAGGTTCGGTCTCTTGAAGTAATCGCTCATCTTTTGAAGGTTTTTTTCTGACTTTTTGAGCTAGTTTTCTGTGTTTTTGAGAGTTTTGTTAGTTCTATATTTTGGTCCTCAAGCTCTGAGATTCTTTCTTCTGCTTGGGTAATTCTGCTTTCCATGCTTATCAGTTTGTTACTTATTTCATTCATAGTATTCCTTATTACTGTTATCTCAGATATCAGCTCCTTTCTAGTTTCTTCTTGAGTCTCCTCAATTCTTTTTAATCTCTCCATTAATGTCTTGATGTCTAGGTTTGTAGCTTGAGACCAGTCATTCTGGGGGCTCTTCATTGTTTGCATTCCGAAGTCAGTTTTCTCAGTGTCTGCCCTCCCAGGAGTCTGGGAGAGTCCCATATTCTTCTTTTGGTTTTTCTTCATTTGTGTAGAATTTTCTCTCATCTCCTAGTGACTAAAGTCCCTTGAGCTCTAATCTCCAGCCTCTCCCCTCTGTTTTTGTTGCAGGCAGCTAGCCTGCTGCCTGGAGATCTGTGACTTGTCTTTCTTCAGCATAGAGGAGGGGCTTCGTCTCTGTTTAATGATGTCACCATGGGAACCAAGGTGGAGGCTCTGATAGGTGGGCATGGTGATGCAAATCTGCCTTGAAATGGCGGAGGTGGTAGTTTACTTTCACTCTTAGGGATGCTTGTGTGGGTCTCTAGGTGGGACCAGCTGTACAGCTGGGTGCTGGATCTGGGGAGCCACCAGGAGGCTGGGGTGAAGGAAAGGTCAGGGGTTCCCTCCTCTGGAGCTGTAAGCCTCCGATCAGCACCTTACACAAGCTCCCTTACAGAAGCTTGCAGTCACATGCTGAGTGCCTCAGCCAGCGTGGGCCCAGGCCTCCAGATCTCCAAAGCTCCAGAGGGCAGGTGGTGGCTCTGGGTCCCTAACAGGGCGCTTCAGCCAGAAATGGGAATGGTATCTCTGAGGGGAGGGTGCCCAGAACCTCCCCGGGTGACTGGCAGCTTGGTGCTGGGTGCTGGTTGTGACGATGTAACCAGGGAGGGAGCTGGGATCCAGAATTTGGGATTCCCCAGCCAGCCAGTGTTACATATAATGGTGCAGCCGCCTCTGGGCCACAATATCTGACCCTGCATGGGACCAAAGGTCCCCAGGCCTCATACCAGTGCAGCTGGTGGTGGTCAGGTAGCTTTGCATTGGCTGTACTTGGTTCAGGAGTCTGCTCTGGTGAATCAAGGGAAGCCAAGGGAACTTCATTTCAGATCAAGGACCTGAAGGCAGCTGGAGCTCTCAAAGGAGATGAGATCCTTGGCATGGAAGTGGATTTCCGACACTGTCCTCCACATGATGGGCATCGCGGCAGCTGCAGGTGGATTCTTAGCGTGATGCTACATCTGTCACTGCGCACGGCAGCCCAGGAATAAGGCATGCCACGCCTGGCGCTCCACTGCAACCCAAGCTCTGCCACCCACTGAGGGCAGCGCTGCCACCATCATGGTCCCCACATGCCGACTGGAGGAGGAGAGCTAGGCGGCACTGGCAGTGGTGTAGCAGAGCTGGCCGAAGTCTTCCTGCAGCCATGGGGAGAACGGCACAGCGACAGGCAGAGCATGGGCACTGGCGCCCGGCTGGGGCTGCGGCACATGCTCACCAGCTCCGGTTCTGGCAACCACTGGACAGAAAACACTGTTTTCACATTTTCTGTGTGTTATTTCTATGATATGGCTAGTCTACCTACTAAAATTTTAAAGATCGTGTAGCTTGAAAGGGTGAATATTTGATTACTTAATAAACTGCTTGATAGAAGTCTACATAAAATAGTAACTTGGACTATTCGATAACTAAGGTTTTTCATAAATTTCTCACAGCATTTAGACCATCACCAAAAAGAAAACACCAATTAAATCACTTTTATTTAGTCCATAAATCAATTCATACCAAATTCTACCTGGCAATGAAATCCTGTTAGTCAGTGAAAAATGTTTACTTGCTTTCCTGAGTAGGAAACTGTATACCATTTTTACATCCTGCAGTAAGCCACAGCAAATTGTTTCAACAACTGCTATTTTCCCCATACATATATATGACAATAGAACAGAAACAGCTGCAACAACTACAAATCATGGAAAAATTGTCTTTGATGTCTATTCCCTAGAAATATATTAGCAATTTTACCATTCACTGGAGATTAGCACAGTGTCCGTGTAGAGTAGGGAAATAGACTGGATTCCCGTTGGGCTTGTGGCCATACCCAAAACAGAAAGGATTGAAACAGGGATGTTTCCTATCTTTTAGTTGCCTGTAGGGTTATTCTCCAGGGATATAAAATTTTGAATACTCCTCAGGCATGAGTAATCTAATTATAGAACTCTAAGCAAAAAGTTAATTGGGGATTGATAGGATCTAGCTAATGTAGATAGAAATCAAAAGGGGGCTTGGGGGAGCCCAGAAAATTACCCAGACACTATACTGGAGATAAAAACTTACGTGTGAAAGATTTTGTTGATAATTTGACCTCAGGAAGCAGAAATGAGGAGGAGGTGAGGCAATGAAACTGGCCTGCAATTCAGGAAAGCCAAAACATAGATGTGTCATTCAATCTGATAGCACTCTCGGTATCTGATATCTGATTCTATAAACACTTCTGGTAAAACTTGGGTAGAATGTGTCTCAGGAAAGCAGAGAAAACGGTAGAAGAAAGGGAATTGGATTTGTGCATTTGTTCATATCTCCTTGCAGGTCAAGAATTGACTCATAAAGTATTAGCACCAATTAAATTTCTGTTAGCACCTGTGTGAAAGCCAAACATACATTCAGACTTCCTATCCTAGGGGTCAGAGAGGCCAAAGGGAAGGAAGCAGGATGGAGGGGAGGCATGATGAGGTGCACCTGCACAAAACTAAACTGGCTACCACCGCAGTGACTGAAACATAGATGAGGATTTATGGAGTGTACAAGAAGTTTTGGGCACACTGCTTCCCTCATTAAAATTCTAATATGAAGACAACCAATTAAGAGAAAATAGTTCCACTGAATATTTTCAGAAAGTTAAATCATTTAGAAAATGGTTTTGTTTTAAAACTGCAAGCAAGAAGATGGCAACGGCACAGGTGGGACAGTGAGATTGTCCGAAAATGAGTTCCCATAAAGACTCTTACTTTCCTTTCCCCACCACCCCACCCACCGCCAGTCACATTGGTCCGAGGCCTGGAGACCTTTGGTCCCACACACAGCCCACTACCATGCCCCTATGCCACTGCTTTGTTCCACCCCAGGCAGACCTGGGTCCCGGCCATGTGGAGCTCCCAGCTCCCTTCCCAGCTACATCCTCTCACCCAACCCCAAGCTGCCCTCTGCTGCCTGTGGAGGCCCTTGGATACCGCCTTGTGGTGATCTGGGTTCCCTTCCTCGCTACACTAATCTGCTTGACACTCAGCCACTGCCAACTCCCTCCCTGGCTGGGCGCCCAGCCCAGTCTCAGGCAGTGTGAGGCCATGGAGGCCCTCCATGCCTGGCCCTCAGAACTACAGGCTCCATTCCCTCCAAGCACAAGGCCACTGCTGCCCACACAGGTTCCCAGTGCCTGTGCCTCTGGGGTCAGTGCTGCTGCCTGGGCTGAAGCACCCAAAATTGCAGCCAGTGCCCCACCCTCAGAGTTCTGGGTCTCTCCTCTGGGTTCTGCGTCCCCGCCCAGCCCCATCTCAAGCTGCTGTCACCCAGGGAGGCTCTAGGTACCCATCCCTCAGAGATAACAGCTCCACTTCTGGCTGAAGTGCCCTGTGCGGGGCCCAAAGCCACTGCCACTGCCTGCCACTCACCCTTTGGAGCTCCAGTCCCAACTCTGGCTGAGGCATCCAGCAGTCTTGCACTCCACTTCCCCCAACTTGCCCCTGACTACAGCGGGTACAGAGAATAGCTGGAGCCCTCTGACCAGGCAGAGACCTGCAGTGACTCAACCACCCAGCTCTGCCTAGCCTCCAATTTGGAAGCTAAGACCCCTGGGTTGTATAAGGGAACAGTGCATCTTAAGGAGGTTCTGATCAGCTGCTCTCAGCTCTCAGGTCCAAAAGAGGGAATCCCCAGCTCCCTCCTCCACCCCAGGTCGCTGTCAACACACCAGATCCAGCATCCAGCTGTGTCACTGATCCCTGGTGCCTGACCCTGGAGACACTCCACCACAGCCCATCATAGTGGATCACACATGGACCCAGGCGAGTGGAGAGCAAGGATGGGTGGAGAGAAAGGGTCCGCAAAAGACGAGCTGCCCACCTCGGCCATTTTTCAGGCAGAGATTTGCATTGCCCTGCCCATCTATGAGCAGCCTCCACCTTGGTTTCTAAAGGTGAC
>NW_007235782.1:0-2441 GCF_000164805.1 Carlito syrichta | reverse complement strand
AAGATCGTGTAGCTTGAAAGGGTGAATATTGATTACTAATAAAGTGCTGATAGAAGTCTACATAAAATAGTAACTTGGACTATTCGATAACTAAGGTTTTTCATAAATTTCTCACAGCATTTAGACCATCACCAAAAAGAAAACACCAATTAAATCACTTTTATTTAGTCCATAAATCAATTCATACCAAATTCTACCTGGCAATGAAATCCTGTTAGTCAGTGAAAAATGTTTACTTGCTTTCCTGAGTAGGAAACTGTATACCATTTTTACATCCTGCAGTAAGCCACAGCAAATTGTTTCAACAACTGCTATTTTCCCCATACATATATATGACAATAGAACAGAAACAGCTGCAACAACTACAAATCATGGAAAAATTGTCTTTGATGTCTATTCCCTAGAAATATATTCATAATTTTACCATTCACTGGAGATTAGCACAGTGTCCGTGTAGGGTAGGGAAATAGACTGGATTCCCGTTGGGCTTGTGGCCATACCCAAAACAGAAAGGAATGAAACAGGGATGTTTCCTATCTTTTAGTTGCCTGTAGGGTTATTCTCCAGAGATATAAAATTTTGAATACTCCTCAGGAATGAGTAATCTAATTATAGAACTCTAAGCAAAAAGTTAATTGGGGATTGATAGGATCTAGCTAATGTAGATAGAAATCAAAAGGGGGCTTGGGGGAGCCCAGAAAATTACCCAGACACTATACTGGAGATAACAGCTCCACTTCTGGCTGAAGTGCCCTGTGCGGGGCCCAAAGCTACTGCCACTGCCTGCCACCCACCCTTTGGAGCTCCAGTCCCAACTCTGGCTGAGGCATCCAGCAGTCTTGCACTCCACTTCCCCCAACTTGCCCCTGACTACAGCGGGTACAGAGAATAGCTGGAGCCCTCTCACCAGGCAGAAACCTTCAGTGACTCAACCACCCAGCTCTGCCTAATCTCCAATTTGGAAGCTAAGACCCCTGGGTTGTATAAGGGAACAGTGCATCTTAAGGAGGTTCTGATCAGCTGCTCTCAGCTCTCAGGTCCAAAAGAGGGAATCCCCAGCTCCCTCCTCCACCCCAGGTCGCTGTCAACACACCAGATCCAGCACCCAGCTGTGTCACTGATCCCTGGTGCCTGACCCTGGAGACACTCCATCACAGCCCATCATAGTGGATCACACATGGACCCAGGCGAGTGGAGAGCAAGGATGGGTGGAGAGAAAGGGTCCGCAAAAGAGGAGCTGCCCGCCTCGGCCATTTTTCAGGCAGAGATTTGCATTGCCCTGCCCATCTATGAGCAGCCTCCACCTTGGTTTCTAAGGTGACAGGAGACAAAAGCCCATTCCCCTCCATGCTGAATCAGATATGGGCAACTCAGTCCTGTTGCAGACGTCTCAGGCAGCAAGCCAAGGGAACCAACCCAAGCTTGGAGCAAATCTATCTGCCTGCAGTGAAAGCAAAAGGGAGAGGCTAGAGATCAGAGCTGAAGAGACTTTAGACACTCAGGAAAGATTCCAGAGCTAGTCTGGGTTCTTATTTTGATTTTATTGTTTTGACTGTTTGTTTTGCTCACTTGTGTTTGCTTTTTGATTTAGACTGTTGGTGTTGGGGAAAAACACATAAAATGTATGATTTTATTGGACTGTCTTTGTGTGATTAATGGTATGCTTTAGGGAATTTTGTTTTTGTGCCTCTTTTTCACTATTTTCTGGCCTTGTGTGTCTTTCTCATTCATAAGTTTGTATGTGTCTGTTTTCCCTCTTACTCTTCTCTCTGCTCTAACTTCTTGTTGAACCCCCCTTCCATTATTTTCCTTTTTTGTACTTCCTTTAGATCCAGGGAACAAACCTAAACCCTGCTGCACAGACAAATTGTAAGGCAGTTGGAAATAGGTTCCAGTGTACCCATACACCTGTTGGTGGATACTGGGATCTACAGATAGATTCTGAATCACAGCTTCCCCCTCAATTAAACATCAAAACTGCAAAAGTACAGCCCCCAACTGACAGTCCAGCTGCAAAAGTGAACAAAGCCAGAGGACCCTCACAAGGAAGAACAGGAGGGTGAACAAAAGAAGTAAAAGCAACCCCACCTTCTGTGAAAAACAGAATTAAAGAAGGGGAGGGAAAGGAGGAGAGAGAAAAATCTACACAAATGAAGAAAAACCAGAAGAAAGTGGGTCTCTCCCAGAACCCTGGGAAGCAGACACTGAGAAAACTGACTTTCGAATGCAAACAATGAAGAGCCCCCAGAATGACTGGTCTCAAACTACAAACCTAGATATCAAGACATTAACGGAGAGATTGAAAAGAATTGAGGAGAGATAAGAAGAAACTAGAAAGGAATTGATAACTGAGATAACAGTAAGAAAGAATACTGTGAATGAAATAAATAACAAACTGATAAGCATGGAAAGCAGAATTACCCAAGCAGAAGCAAGAATCG
>NW_007235781.1:6421-19744 GCF_000164805.1 Carlito syrichta | reverse complement strand
ACCTCCCTGGGTGACTGCAGCTTGGTGCTGGGTGCTGGTTGTGACGATGTAACCAGGGAGGGAGCTGGGATCCAGGATTTGGGATTCCCCAGCCAGCCAGAGTTACATATAATGGTGCAGCCGCCTCTGGGCCACAATATCTGACCCTGCATGGGACCAAAGGTCCCCGGGCCTCATACCAGTGCAGCTGGTGGTGGTCAGGGAGCTTTGCATTGGCTGTACTTGGTTCAGGAGTCAACTCCGGTGAATCAAGGGAAGCCAAGGGAACTTCATTTCAGAGCAAGGACCTGAAGGCAGCTGGAGCTCTCAAAGGAGATGAGATCCTTGGCACGGAAGTGGATTTCCGACACTGTCCTCCGCATGATGGGCATCGCGGCAGCTGCAGGTGGATTCTTAGCGTGATGCTACGTCTGTCACTACGCACGGCAGCCCAGGAATAAGGCATGCCACGCCTGGCACTCCACTGCAACCCAAGCTCTGCCACCCACTGAGGGCAGCGCTGCCGCCATCACGGTCCCCACATGCCGACAGGAGGAGGAGAGCTAGGCAGCACTGGAAGTGGTTTCGCAGAGCTGGCCGAAGTCTCCCTGCAGCCATGGGGAGAACGGCACAGCGACGGGTAGAGCATGGGCAGTGGTGCCCGGCAGGGGCTGCGGCACATGCTCACCAGCTCCGGTTCTGGCAACCACTGAACGGAAAACACTGTTTTCACATTTTCTGTGTGTTATTTTTATGATATGGCTAGTCTACCTACTAAAATTTTAAAGATCGTGTAGCTTGAAAGGGTGAATATTTGATTACTTAATAAACTGCTTGATAGAAGTCTACATAAAATAGTAACTTGGACTATTCAATAACTAAGGTTTTTCATAAATTTCTCACAGCATTTAGACCATCTCCAAAAAGAAAACACCAATTAAATCACTTTTATTTAGTCCATAAATCAATTCATACCAAATTCTAGCTGGTAATGAAATCCTGTTAGTCAGTGAAAATAGTTTACAGAGTGCTTTCCTGAGTAGAAAAACTGTATACCATTTTTACATCCTGCAGTAAGCCACAGCAAATTGTTTCAACAACTGCTATTTTCCCCATACATATATATGACATAGAACAGAACAGCAGCAACAACTACAAATCGTGAAAAATTGTCTTTGATGTCTATTCCCTAGAAATATGTTAGTAATTTTACCATTCACTGGAGATTAGCACAGTGTCCGTGTAGGGTAGGGAAATAGACTGGATTCCCGTTGGGCTTGTGGCCATACCCAAAACAGAAAGGATTGAAACAGGGATGTTTCCTATCTTTTAGTTGCCTGTAGGGTTATTCTCCAGGGATATAAAATTTTGAATACTCCTCAGGCATGAGTAATCTAATTATAGAACTCTAAGCAAAAAGTTAATTGGGGATTGATAGGATCTAGCTAATGTAGATAGAAATCAAAAGGGGGCTTGGGGGAGCCCAGAAAATTACCCAGACACTATACTGGAGATAAAAACTTACGTGTGAAAGATTTTGTTGATAATTTGACCTCAGGAAGCAGAAATGAGGAGGAGGTGAGGCAATGAAACTGGCCTGCAATTCAGGAAAGCCAAAACGTAGATGTGTCATTCAATCTGATAACACTCTCGGTATCTGATATCTGATCCTATAAACACTTCTGATAAAACTTGGGCAGAATGTGTCTCAGGAAAGCAGAGAAAACGGTAGAAGAAAGGGAATTGAATTTGTGCATTTGTTCATATCTCCTTGCAGGTCAAGAATTGACTCATAAAGTATTAGCACCAATTAAATTTCTGTTAGCACCTGTGTGAAAGCCAAACATACATTCAGACTTCCTATCCTAGGGGTCAGAGAGGCCAAAGGGAAGGAAGCAGGATGGAGGGGAGGCATGATGAGGTGCACCTGCACAAAACTAAACTGGCTACCACCGCAGTGACTGAAACATAGATGAGGATTTATGGAGTGTACAAGAGGTTTTGGGCACACTGCTTCCCTCATTAAAATTCTAATATGAGGACAACCAATTAAGAGAAATTAGTTCCACTGAATATTTTCAAAAAGTTAAATCATTTAGAAAACGGTTTTGTTTTAAAACTGCAAGAAGATGGCAATGGCACAGGTGGGACTCTCCGAAAATGAGTTCCCATAAAGACTCTTACTTTCCTTCACCACCACCCCACCCACCGCCAGTCACATTGGTCCAAGGCCTGGAGACCTTTGGTCCCACACACAGCCCACTACCATGCCCCTATGCCACTGCTGTTCCACCCCAGGCAGACCTGGATCCCGGCCATGTGGAGCTCCCAGCTCCCTTCCCAGCTACACCCTCTCACCCAACCCCAAGCCGCCCACTGCCACCTGTGGAGGCCCTTGGATACCGCCTTGTAGTGATCCGGGTTCCCTTGCTGGCTACACTAATCTGCTTGACACTCAGCCACTGCCAACTCCCTCCCTGGCTGGGCGCCCAGCCCAGTCTCAGGCTGTGTGAGGCCATGGAGGCCCTTCATGCCTGGCCCTCAGAACTACAGGCTCCATTCCCTCCTGGGGTGCCCCACCAAGCACAAGGCCACTGCTGCCCACACAGGTTCCCGGTGCCTGTGCCTCTGGGCTCAGTGCTGCTGCCTGGGCTGAAGCACCCAAAATCGCAGCCAGTGCCCCACTCTCAGAGTTCTGGGCCTCTCCTCTGGGTTCTGGGTCCCCGCCCAGCCCCATCTCAAGCTGCTGTCACCCAGGGAGGCTCTAGGCGCCCATCCCTCAGCGATAACAGCTCCACTTCTGGCTGAAGTGCCCTGTGCTGGGCCCAAAGCCACTGCCACTGCCTGCCACCCGCCCTTTGGAGCTCCAGTCCCAACTCTGGCTGAGGCATCCAGCAGTCTCGCACTCCACTTCCCCCAACTTGCCCCTGACTACAGCAGGTGCAGAGAATAGCTGGAGCCCTCTGACCAGGCAGAGACCTGAAGTGATTCAACCACCCAGTTCTGCCTAACCTCCAATTTGGAAGCTAAGACCCGTGGGATGTATAAGGGAACAGTGCATCTTAAGGAGGTTCTGATCAGCTGCTCTCAGCTCTCAGGTCCGAAAGAGGGAATCCCCAGCTCCCTCCTCCACCCAAGACTGCTGTCAACACACCAGATCCAGCACCCAGCTGTGTCGCTGATCCCCGGTGCCTGACCCTGGAGACACTCCACCGCAGCCCGTCATAGTGGATCACACATGGACCCAGGCGAGTGGAGAGCAAGAATGGGTGGAGAGAAAGGATCCGCAAAAGAGGAGCTGCCCACCTCGGCCATTTTCCAGGCAGAGATTTGCATTACCTTGCCCATCTATGAGCAGCCTCCACCTTGGTTTCTAAGGTGACAGGAGACAAAAGCCCATTCCCCTCCATGCTGAATCAGATATGGGCAACTCAGTCCTGTTGCAGACATCTCAGGCAGCAAACCAAGGGAACCAACCCAAGCTTGGAGCAAATCTATCTGCCTGCAGTGAAAGCAAAAGGGAGAGGCTAGAGATCAGAGCTGAAGAGACTTTAGACACTCAGGAAAGATTCCAGAGCTAGTCTGGGTTCTTATTTTGATTTTATTGTTTTGACTGTTTGTTTTGCTCACTTTTGTTTGCTTTTTGATTTAGACTATCTGTTTGTGTTGGGGAAAAATGCATAAAATGTATGATTTTATTGGACTGTCTTTGTGTGATTAATGGTATGCTTTAGGGAATTTTGTTTTTGTGCCTCTTTTTCACTATTTTCTGGCCTTGTGTTTCTTTCTCATTCATTAGTTTGTATGTATGTCTGTTTTCCCTCTCACTCTTGTCTCTCTCTAACTTCTTCTTGAACCCCCCCCCTTCTTCCATTATTTTCCTTTTTCGTACTTCCTTTTGATCCAGGGAACAAACCTAAACCCTGCTGCACGGACAAATTGTAAGGCAGTTGGAAACAGGTTCCAGTGTGCCAATACACCTGTTGGTGGATACTGGGATCTACAGATAGATTCTGAATCACAGCTTCCCCCTCAATTAAACATCAAAACTGCAAAAGTACATCCCCCAACCGACAGTCCAGCCGCAAAAGTGAACAAAGTCAGAGGACCCTCACAAGGAAGAACAGGAGAGTGAACAAAAGAAGTAAAAGCAACCCCACCTTCCGTGAAAAACAGAATTAAAGAAGGGGTGCGAAAGAAGGAGAGAGAAAAATCTACACAAATGAAGAAAAACCAGAAGAAGAAAATGGGTCTCTCCCAGAACCCTGGGAGGCAGACACTGAGAAAACTGACTTTGGAATGCAAACAATGAAGAGCTCCCAGAATGACTGGTCTCAAACTACAAATCTAGATATCAAGACATTAATGGAGAGATTGAAAAGAATTGAGGAGAGATAAGAAGAAACTAGAAAGGAGTTGACAACTGAGATAACAGTAAGAAAGAATACTGTGAATGAAATAAATAACAAACTGATAAGCATGGAAAGCAGAATTAGCCAAGCAGAAGAAAGAATCTGAGAGCTTGAGGACCAAAATATAGAACTAACCCAAACTGTCAAAAACATAGAAAAGAAGATTAACAAAATAGAGCAAAACCTTCAAGAGATGAGCAACTACTTCAAGAGAACAAACCTAAGAGTAATTGGGCTTCTGGAAACAGAAAGAGAGACAGAGGCCACCCTGCACAAACATTTCATGAGATTATTCAAGAAAACTTCTCTCTTCTCATCAGTGATGTGAAAATTCAAGCACAACAGGTTGAGAGAACCCCTACAAGAAAACAAATGAGAAGACCAACTCCCAGACACATAAAAATTCACCTAAACAAAGTAGGTATAAAAGAAAAAATCCTAAAGTCTTCAAGAGAAAAAGGCCAGATCACTTACCATGGAAGACCAATTAGAATAGCAGTAGATTTATCTACAGAAACACTGCAGGCTTGGAGAGCTTGGAGCCCTATCTTCAGAGTTCTAAAAGATAAACAATTTCAACCAAGAATAAGCTAAGCAACCAAGCTAAGTTTCATCAGTGAGGGAGAATTAAAATTTTTCCCAGATATCCACTCCCCAAGAACTTATGCTGCCACCAGACCACCTCTACAAGAAACACTTAAGAAAGTACTCAACAAAGAAGAAAAAGAAAAAAGAACAACAATGTTCTTCACAAGAGTACAGGAAAAAGAGTAAAACACACATGAACCAACCCCAAAACCAAAAGAAAGACAATACACAAAGAGGAAAAATGACCACAACTCAATAAGAACATTATGATAGGGATCAACTGTCACATTTCAATAGGTAACCTGAATGTGAATGGACTAAATGCACCACTGAAAAAACATAGAACGGCAAAATGGATAAAATATCACCAGACAACAATATACTGCCTTCAAGAGACCCATCTCTCTAGAAAGGACACTCACAGACTCAGAGTAAGAGGATGAGAAACAAATTCTCAGGTGAATGGAACACAAAGGAAAGGAGGAGCTGTGATCCTAATTTCAGACAAAATACCATTTAAGCTATCAAAAATTTTAAAAAGATACAGAAGGCCACTACATAATGATTAAAGGTTCACTCCATCTACAAGAATTATCTATTCTAAACATATATGCACCCAACACAGGAGCACCAACTTTCATAAAGCAGCTTCTAGGAAAACTCAAAAAAGACATTGGCTCTAATACTACCATAGCTTGGGACTTTAATACCCTGCTCACAACCATAGTCAGATCATCAGGGCAGAAAATCAGCAACGAGATCTGGAACCTCAATGTGACTCTTGAACAAATGGACTTAATTGATACCTACAGAACACTCCACCCAATTACCCCAGAATATACATACTCTAAGATCGACCACATACTTGGCCATAAATCAAGCATAAACAAATTAAAATGATTGAAATTTTATCATACAAATTCTTGGACCACAGTGGAATAAAAATAAACATCAACACCAACAAGGTTCTCCCCAATCCCACAAACACATGGACACTAAATAGCATGATGCTAAACAACTCCTGGGTCAATGATGAAATCAAAACAGAGATTAAAAGATACATGGAAACAAATGAAAATGAAACATCTTACCAAAATCTCTGGGATGCCATGAAAGCTGTAATAAGAGGGCAATTCATGTTTCTACAAACCCACATGAAGAAAATGGAAGGATCACAAATTAACAGCCTAACAAATCACCTTAGGAAACTGGAAAAGTGAGACCACCAAAACTCTAACTTCAGCAGAAGAATCCAGATTACCAAAACAGAAGCTCAAATCCAGGACACAGAAGACAAAAAAGATAATACAAAAAATCAATGAAACAAAAAGCTGGTTCTTTAAAATGATAAACAAGATTGATGGTCCCCTAGCTAGACTGACCAAGAAAAAAACAGAAAAAGCCCAAATAAACACAATCAGAAACACAAAAGATGAAGTCACATCTGATCCTGAAGAAGACAAAAGATCATTAGAGACTACTATGTACACTTGTATGAAAACAAACTTGAAAACCTTAAGGAGATGGAGGACTTTCTGACTTCATACAACCTGCCTAGGTTGAAACAAGATGAAATCGAGACCCTAAATAGACCAATAACAAAAAGGAAATTGAATATGTAATAAGTAAACTACCTATAAAAAAAAGAGCCCTGGACCCTATGGTTTTCCGCAGAATTCTATAAGACTTTTAAGCAGGAGCTGATAACAATCCTACTGAAAGTATTTCAGGCAAATGAGAAAGATGGAACCCTCCCCAAATCATTTTATGAAGCTAACATCACATTGATACACAAGTCAGGTAAATACCCAACAAAGAAAGAGAACTGCAGGCCAATATCTTTGTTGAACATAGATGCTAAAATTCTCAACAAGATCCTAGCAAATTAGATTCAACAACACATCTCAAAAATCAGCCATCATGACCAAGTAGGCTTCATCTCTGGGATGCAAGGCTGGTTCAATATTCACAAGACAATAAATGTAATTAAATACATCAACAGATGTCAGAAAAAAACCCCACAGGATTATATCATTAGATGCAGAAAAAGCTTTTGATAAAATCCAGCACCCCTTCTTGATAAAAATCCTCGAACATCTAGCATACATGGAACATATCTCAAAATAGTAAAAGTCATCTACAAGAAATCTACAGCCAGCATACTCCTAAACAGAAAAATTTGGAACCATTTCCCCTGATAACTGGAACAAGACAAGGATGCCCACTCTCTCTCCCTTCCTGTTCAATATCGTATTGGATGTCCTCGCTCAAGCAATCATAAAAAAGAAGGTGATCAGGTGTATCCAAATGGGAAAAGAGGAAGTCAAGTTATCTCTCTTTGCAGATGATATGACCGTGTACTTGATAACCCAAGAGAATCTGTCGAAAGTCACCTTGCACTGGCAAAGGACTTTGGCAAATTCTTGGGGCATAAAATAAATGTGCAAAAGACAATTGCATTTCTTTATACCAATAATAAACAAACAGAAACCTAAATAAAAAGCACAATTCCATTCACAATAACCACAAAAAAATTTAAATACCTTGGCATCTTCCTAACCACAGATATGAAAGAGCTTTGCAATGAAAACTACAAAACTCTGCTCAAAGAAATCAAAATTGTCACAAACAAGTGGAAAAATATCCCATGCTCATGGATTGGAAGAATCAACATTGTGAATATGTCCATCTTACCTAACGCAATCTACAAATTCAATGCAATACCCATCAAATTACCAGCAACATTCTTCTCAGAGCTGGAAAAAACAATACAGGAATTCATATGGAAACACAAACCACCAAGAATAGCCAGAACAATCCTCAGCCAAAAAAACCAAGCAGGAGGTATCACATTACCAGACTTCATATTTTACTATAAAGCTGCAATAATCAAACAGCTTGCTATTGGTACAGGAACAGGTATATAGACCAATGGAATAGAATTGAGATTCCAAAAGCAAAACCTCAATTTCTCAACCAACTCATCTTTGACAAAGCCTCCACCACCTATCCCTGGGGTGAGAAGAACCTATTCAGTAAATGGTGCTGGGAAAACTGGCTGACCACATGCAGAAGATTCAAACAAGACCCCTATCTATCCCCATACACAAAAATTAACTCTAAATTGATCAGATACCTAAATGTAAAACTTCAACGTATAAGAATCTTAGAAAATGCAGGACAGACCCTTATGGGAATTGGAACTGGCATCTAATTTCTGAACAAAACCCAAAACGCATGGGCCATATGAGATAAGATAGACAAGTGGAACCTCATTAAACTGACAAGCTTCTGCAAAGTCAAAGAAACCATCAAGAGAGCAGGGAGATAGCCCAGAGACTGGGAAAAAGTATTTGCCAACTCCATGTCTGAAAAAGGCCTAACATCTTGAATTTACAAGGAACTCAAACATGCTCGAAAGGAAAAAACAAACAACCCCATTACAAACTGGGCAAAATATATGGACAGACATTCTCAAAAGAAGACATACGAGCATCCGACAGTCACATGAAGAAATGTTCAACCTCACTACTCATCAAGGACATGCAAATTAAAACTACATTGAGATACCACCTAACTGCAGTCAAAATGAACATTATCAATAACTCAAAAAATAACATATATGTGGGGATGTGGTGAATAGGGAACACTTCTACTCCATTGGTGGGAGTGTAAACTAGTGCAACCTCTGTGGAAAGCAGTGTGGCAATTCCTAAAAGCTCTAAAATATCGACCTCCCATATGACCCTGCAATCCCCCTACTGGGAATATATCCTGAAGAACTGAAATCACTCTATAAAAAAGATACCAGCACATGTATGTTTATTGCAGCGTTGTTCACAATAGCAAGAACCTGGAACCAACCATACTGTCCATCAAAAGAGGACTGGATTTTTTAAAATGTGGTAAATATACACAATGGAATACGCCGCAGCCATAAAAATGAACAAAATCATGAACTTACAGCAACCTGGACGGAACTAGAGTTTATAATACTGAGTGATCTCTCACAGAAACAAATATCTGAGTACCACATGTTCTCACTCATAAGTGGACCTTGAACAACTATCGTAATACTATAAGAAAATGATTGACAGTGGTGGGAAGTATGGGGGGGTAGAGAGGGTAATGGAGGTGGGATTAACGGTAGTCAATATCCATCTGGGGATGGGAGGATACCCCTTATCAACAAGGGTGCCTGAAATAATAATAATAATAAATAAATAAATAAAATAATTTATAGATGTAAATAGATAAGAAATATAGGTGTTGGGTTTAACTGGATGCCTGTTCTCTTGCCTCCTCTTTCTGGATCCTGAACCAATTAGGGAATAGTCATGGTAATCAAACATGGATCAAAATATGAGTAAGCTGAAACTGGAGAGGAGGCTGCAGTGGGTCCAGGTTATAGATTCAGGCTTCCATTTTCAGCCTTTCACAAACATACTTATTCACTCACAAACAGAATGGATGGAAAATGATAAAGCTTACCTTTAGGGCAAGAGCATCTCCATGAGTTTATTCTGCAAAAGCTGGAAACAGAAAAAAAAGAAAAGAGGAGTGCAGAAAACATTTGTAGACAAATAGCTAATCGCTTACGGGAGAAAAATCAAAAAGAAGCTATCCTGCAAGCGAACAATTAGATGTCTCCCATGGAGTGAGAAAGAACTGAATTCTGTTCCCATTAATAAGAGTGTGACATTTCCTAACAAACTGACTCAGAGGCAAGATGACACTATAAGTTGTCTTCTAATATCAGTTTGGGTGGAATGTCCATCTTATTCTGAGTGGAAGTAAAGAAAACAAGACAAAAAAAAATAGTCATGAGTATGGATTTCTTCCAAAATAATTAATGTTAAGAAAAAAACTATATATTATTTCTTTAATCTGACAAATCTAGCATTATGCTCCTTCTCATGATGCTGGCAGGAAGTACAGTGTGCTGTGCATTAAGACCTGAAGTTCTTCTCTTTCATTTATACAGAAGGGGTTCTTTAATAAATCCCAAATTATATACCTTATAACAAATATTTATTGTTTACCTGATATTCAGGGCTTGCTGTGTGTTGATAGGACTTGCTGTGTGTTGTCTGGTAATCATACTCAATAAATAAAATCATAGTCATTAGAGAGATGATTATTTTTCCTGACCCACAAATTTCATTTGAAGGTTCAGTTCCAAAGTGTTTTTATTGTTTTTCTGTTTTGTTTTGTTTGTTTGGTTTTTACTTGTAACACCAAGATTTTTCAGCTCTTTCAATAGTCCGCTCGTGTTCCAGTTACTTCAAAATCTCATGTTATTTCCCTAAAATACAAAAGTTGTTAACATGCACCTGAAGCTTTAAAAACACAAGAACATAAATGGTTCTTGGAGTAGGGGAATGAATAGTATCATGAGAAATAGTTATCAGTACTTAGTGTTCCTTTGTAAGAAAAATGGGGGAAAAAAGAGAGGGTGGGGAGAGAGAGAGAGAGAGAGAGAGAGAGAAAGAGAGAAAGAAAATTGTTCAATAACTTGCTTTTGGTTTTACAGAGATAATATAAAAGACAAAATATATAGGATAATTATTAGAAGTTCTTAATATCTTGACTGCAATGAAGAAGAGGCACAAGTCCCTGTAGTTAAGTGGATGGGATTACAAAAGTATAAGACTGACTAGGTGGGAGAGATCAGAGAAAAGAGATCAGGTGGGGGAGATCAGCTTCAACTGAAGATGGAGGAGGATTCTATAACCTATACTCACAGTTTAATGAAGCCTATTTATAGTAAAATATAAATTTATATAAGTATATTTTTCACCCAAGCAATGAGAAGGTTACTTGATTACAAGTTATGTATAAGCCACCGTGAAAACTTATAAATTAAGATTATGGAGGGCTACTGAAATGTATGGCATTAATATGAACTGCCATGATTTGTTTTCTTTTTTGACAATTTTAATATCTTTTACATATTAGACCAATTTAAAGCTCGCAGAAAAATTGAGTAGAAATTTTCCATCTGCCACACACTCACAGCCGCCCCCAGTATTAGCATCCTGTATCGGAGTGATGCAGTTGGTAAGATCAATGAACTTACATTGACACGTTGATATCATTCAAAGTCTATAGTTCACATTAGAGTTTACTCTTGGTGTTGTACATTCTATGAGCTTTGACAAAAGTACAATGACATGTCTCTACCGTTCTAGTTTCATATAAAATAGTTTCACTGCTCTGAAAATCTTCTGTGCTCTGGCTATTCATTCTTCTCTCTCTCCATGTTCTTTTTTATAACTCCATTTACACATTTGAGTGCATCATATATTTAAATAAATATGTTATATTAACAAGTAGAATAAATTAATTGATCCTATAGTTTCAGAAATACATGGCACAGCTGACATGTATTTAATTAAATACTGCAGTAAGCTCTCCTGCATAATTTATGATGTAGTTTTAAATTATCATAATACTATAAAAAAGGGATTGGCAGTAGTTGGAAACTGCCGGGGAGGGGGGTGGGACTGGCAGTTGAGGGAAACTGCTAGGGGAGGGAGGGCACACCTCATCAACAAGGGTACCTGCATAATCATTGTTTGTATACCTACCCCTGAATTGTACCCCACATCTTTAAAATTTAAAAAGGTACATAAAAAACAAAAAACAAAGCAAAACAATATAATGTAGTTTTATTCATGCTTATAGGATGATTAACATTTCAGTATGACAATTCAAAGACAATATGGTGATATCCCTTGCTGTTTTATCATGTTTAATACTTTCTCCTGTGAAGATATAAACAAGATTAAAAGAATGTGCTATTTTGATTTTTTTTCCAAGGACATTTGGTTTTTGATTCAATGAAGTTTTGTGTGCTCTTAATTTGTGGAAATTAACAGGCATTCTGTTCTATGATTTTAATGTTGCTTTATGCTTCTTTGACTAATAAGATAAAAATAGTATGAACATTAAAGTTAATTTAAATCAACATGAATCTTATATTTAAGGACATGCAACATATCTGCTAAACAATAACTCCAAATCCTTTAAAAAAAAACCACAAACTTTTATGAATATTTTATACTTATTCAAACCCATAATTACATACTATTAAAATACGTTACAATAAATAGTGCTCATAGATTTAAGAATATACACAGCTTTTATCCATCTGCAAGCTAATGTAGAATATGCTTAATAATTGATGTCCAATTTACAGTTCATCTGTGTAACTTTTAATACATTTTAAGTGATAGGTATGGAGTTTTTGTGAAAATAAAAGAGCAAACATAGTCTATTACACTCTCCTGAAACCCATCTAAACATAAGATGGCACATAAGAAACCCATCTAAACAAATGGCATAAATTTATAATAATATAGATAATGGGATAGAATAAAAGCAAACAAAAAATATTTTGGAGAAATAGGGAAAAACAAAAAGCTTACATTCAAAATACAGAAGGTCAGAGTGGCTTTGATTTTCAAAAACATTACTGGCACAGAACCTTCCAAATGCTAACACAAATGGTTTACATAGTAACATTCCATACCCATTCAAACAATCATAGAGTTTGAGAGTAGTATGAAGACATATACAGACATGCATTATTTATTTCTTAAACACTCAATCTCAGGCTGCTACTGGTATTTCTCCATAACAAAGACAGTGAACTTCATGGGATATAGAAAAGAAAGGTTCCAACTAATAAGAACATTTAATTGAATTTAAATAATTTATGGTAATAGATACATAGACTAGACAATAACTTGTCCAGAAGGAGAAGATTAGAAAGCTCTAAAAAATTTTTTAAATCAAGGATTAGAAGGAGAATACCTTATACAATTAAAATATATTGGAATGTGATTCAAACAATTGACAAAGAGTTTGAAGTTGAGATTTTACTCAACATAAAACAAATAAAAAATAAATGATAGAAAATTATTAACTTGAAACAGAAATATATACAGAAAGTAAAAGTAATCATAACAATTCATACCCATGCTAGAAATAGCATTTACATAGTTATAATGTTAACAATATAGTTCATCCAAAATTTTGAGAAAAGCATGTCAGGAGGGGTGTAGTTTGGGGTGGTGATAGAAAGAGTAAATCTTCATTTTCCATTGTGAGGCGATAATTTGTATTTTAAAAAATCAAGAAATCTCTATAGAAATATATGTTTTATGGGCTGGGTACGGTGGTTCATGCCTGTAATCCCAGCACTTTGGGAGTCAGAGGTGAGAGGATTGCCTTAGCTCAGAGGTTTGAGACCAACCTGAGCAGTGTGGTGAAACCTCAGCTCTACAATAAATCAAAATTTATCCAGGCATGGTGGCGGATGCCTGTGGTTATGGCTATT
>NW_007235781.1:0-6137 GCF_000164805.1 Carlito syrichta | reverse complement strand
GAGAGAGAGAGAGAGAGAGAGAGAGAGAGAGAGAGAGAGAGAGAGAGAGAGAGAGAAAGAAAGAAAGAAAGAAAGAAAGAAAGAAAGAAAGAAAGAAAGAAACAGACATCAAATAAAAGAATTGAAAGTATACTTGCAAAGACTTCCTAATATTACATTTTATGGCCTTATTTTATTTCCCAATTTTGTTTCATTCCAGTTGCCCCCTTAGGCAGTTCACTCCACCTAGAGAAGATTTACTATTCCATGATCCCTCACCACTTTCTATGCTTAGAGATTTTTGCAAATGCAGTTCCTTTTTTTCTGAAATGCTTTATCAAACTTTTATCTTCCCCTTCTTTGTTTTACATATCTCTTTAACATTTATAATCATATAGTAATACACTAAATATTATATTTATCATCTTATTTATTATTTGGTCCGCTCTTCACCACCTGTTCAAAAGTTTAGCTCTCAAGTCCCATGAGGAAAGTGGTATGTATACTTAAATGTTCTGTCCCCCATTGGCTAGGCCAATGGGTGGCATGCAGTATATGATTAATAAATGATTGTTAGATAATGTTATGTAAATTAATGAATAAAAGAAAAAATTAACTCATGGGATACAATGAAAGATCATTTCTAAACACTCTCAACAGCAAAATAAAGACCCAATATCATATTAAAGACTAAAACAAAGATTGAATTCTGCTTTTAGTGCACATAAATTTCCTATGTTTCAATGAAAGGTTTCCAAAACATACATGATCCCAGCAAACAAAACATGATTCAGGAAAAGAAAGAAAACGTAATTATTGATGTTATCCTGTGTGCATACATATGACTTACTCTGATTTTTCAACAGGGATAGTTATGGAAGAAGAATTCTGAGACCTGAGCTATTTGCCCATCTGACACTTGTTGTAAGATTCCATTTCATTAATATTTTTATTGTGCAGAACTCAATTATTGTCATTCAGAAACAGTTTAGTGATATATGCCATTATTGAGTTTGCATGCATAAATAAGCATATTATTAATAATCAATGGCAATTAGCACACAATACACTTCCTCTTAAATTTAATTATATGCTGGATTAAAAGTGTTTGGGTACTTCATTAAAATAAGAATTTCCAATGATATTTAATTCTCATTTAAATTCATATTACAATCCTAATAACTCCAGTGCTCACTCAATCCATGCAAAGTTCCTATTAATTGTAATCAGAAGTATGCTTGCTCACTGAATAAAGCTTGAAATGCAATTGGATAGGTCACATCAGGGAAAATTGTCTGCAATCTGACAGTTTAGAATGAGCAAAGTGTCTAGTGCAAGCAACTGAACAGAGAGATAATTGTCATAACTGGCTTCAATTAGTTTTTCATAGCTTTGGTGAAGCAATTCTCATTGTACTATATCTTGAGCAATAACAAATAACAAAACTAGTTAACATGATTAGTAGGTGTCAATGCTTTAAAAGAAAATACATAAGATCTCAGTGAAGATAAATGAACTGAAAATGTAAATGTATTGTTCGGAAACCTTTGGCATTGTTAAATGTGATATGGTTTGAATGGAATGACATCAAATGTATCCAATAAACTCAAGGCTCATAAATGCATATTTTCTGAGGGAAATGAGTTTATTTAAAATGGTCGATCTTTCAGTACAAAACAAGAGACCACTAAATGAACATTAGAATGTGGTGATATCAAGAAACTCACAATATTCTTAAAATCATACTGGATTCCTATTGATTTTCTCAAGTAACCTAAATAGGACTTGATAATGAGGATGGTACCAAAGAGGAAACTGATGTATTAATAGTCTCATTGGCCACCTACTAATAGTAAATGGTGGCCTGGCTTGGTGGCTCAGCCTGTAATCCCGCACTTTGGGAGGCCGAGGTGAGTGGATTTCCTGAGCCTGTGGGTTCGAGACCTCTCTGGGCATCTTGATGAGATCTCATCTCTACAATAAATAAAAAAATCAGCCGGGCATGGTAGCGTGTGTCTGTAATTCTGGCTACTCAAAAGGCTGAGGAAGAAGGATTGCCAGAGCCCAGCAGGTCGAGGCTGCAGTGGCCGGGAACAGCCACTGCACTCCAGTCTGGGCTACAGAGTGAGACTCCAACTCAAAAAAAAAAAAATTGGAATGGCAGAGATAGGTTTCAAAGCCAGGCTTATTTGATTTCATTAATGGAGATTTCACCACTATTTTTCACTGTCTAGTGATAAGGTCGAAAATGTAAGCCAACTAGAACAAGTCTCTTTGTTGGCTTTCAGTTTCCTCCCAACTTTTAGAGCTGTCCCTGTGGGGATAAGAGGTTAAGCATCACTCTAGTCAAGATTCATTGTACTCTTCGTCACCTGGGATGATGTGGCTCTGCTATCCACGTGCCCACTATGACTATTCCCCAAAATTATTATTTTGCATTTGCTTCAACATGGGATGCAGATTTTTTTTCCCCAAGGTGACTGAAATCCCAAAAAGATTTGAAATAATTTGGGATTTCTCATATTTTCCTATCTTTCCAATTTTCCTTTGAATTTTAAGCTAATTCATTGTTTTCTCTTTATCACAATATTTGCTTCATTTTGATGAGGTAAAACCAAATCTTTAATATATCTGAGGTATACTTGTAAGAACTAGATATATACATAGTTTAACCAAGGTTCCAGGAGAGCAAATATTGTAATCTGTCACTAGCACCTCTTATATGCACAAGAATTTGACTGTAGTTAGAAGTTTTATATATAAATAAAAAATATATATATTTAAAGATGTGGGGTACAATTCAGGATTAGGAATACAAGTAGACATTGTCCAGGTAAAGTTTGAGCCTCCCTTTGGTCCCATATTGCCTGGTTTGAGATCAGGACCCCTTATTGATGTTGTGTCCCCACACCTGCCCTGGCATGCTCCCTCTACTGCCAATTCCTTTCTTATAGTATTATGGTAAATGTTCAGGGTCCACTTATGAGTGGACGGTAAGCAGCCGTCATGCACACTTCTGTGAACCAGTGTCATATGACAAGTTCCTCTTTACTTGTCTTATTTATCTCTGCTCCATGACACTCTCAGCCTCCCTGCTGACCCACTCTGTACTGTTTCTTTGCATCTCAGTATAAAGCATGTGGTAGGCTAAATATCATGGGCGAAATGCTGCCGCAAACAAGTTGGGAGATGACAGCTCCTTTGGTTCTCAAGGGCAGTGATTAGTTTAGGGAAGAGGCAGCATCCTCATTTCATTGTTATGAATTCTTGTGAAAATCAACAATACCTGAGATGTATAAAGTTGCCTGTTGCCACTGAATCCAAGCACACCCTTCTCGTTTGGGAGCAGTGCCACAAGAGGATGAGTGATGATTTTGCTAACCGTACTACAACACCCAAGCCATGACACACCAACCCGGTTATTAGCAGCTTTGACATGCTCAGCCTTGAACCAGAGCCATGGGGAAAAATAAATGCTACCCCGAGCCTCTAAGAATTAAATGTTGATGGCACAGAAGCTAGAACATGGCAACATGAAAATACGAGTAGACGACGTAATGACTGTGTGTGTAAGGACATTATGTTGTTCATGAGGTCTGTTCAAAAGGTCAGAGAAAGATGACTTTATACAATAACAGCATGCTGTTTTTTTCCTATCAGTTTGGCAAAGACTGGGGGGAGAAAATGCTATGCTATTGGCAAGTTGACAAGAATGTAAGGAAACAAACACCTTTATACACATCAGATATGAACTTTGTGAGGGACAGTTGAGCAATATGTTTTAATATTTATATTTTTGCCCATTTTATCTAACCTTAGGATTTATCCTCAGTAACAGGACAAGAGAACAACAATGTACGCTCAAGTATGCTCATCACAGTGTGTTATAAAATAGTGACAAATTCTAAGTAAATCAAATGGGATCTGATTAAGGAAATTATGATATAGCACACGATGACTGCTATGCAGTTACTATAAAAAATGTATCCTACCTTTATTGACATAGAAAGATGTATGATATGGTGTTAAGTGAAAAAGTTACTTACAAGATCATGTGTATAGAATATATATATATATATACAAATGAGATCATGTGTCTATATCTGCAAATATTCACAGGTAGAGGAATGGGCCTAACTGTGTTATTGAAAATATAAAAATGATTTCCTCAGCGGATGGCATTATGAGAGAACTATATTTTCAGGTTTATAATTTTTCAGTATTTTCTGAAGTTTGTAAATAATGAGCATGTTTTAGTTTCACAAACAGAAAAACAAGCTGCAAAAAAAGTAAAATAATAGTGGGTAAAGTTTCAGTTATTACATATCATAAGAACCCAAGGGAATTTTAAAAACCCAAAGAAATTGGAAGAAATTAAAAAGAAAAGTTCAGTAGAGATAACCATTATTCTGAATAACTCCACAATCATTTCTAAATGAGGACAGATTCAATTTCTCTAGGTATTAATCTGACTTTCAAACTCAGTGGGTTGTAACCTACATCTCAGTTGAAACAAAATGTTGCCAGCCCAAAATAGATAAGGTTGTAAAACCATCAAAACTGATGACTTTGAAAAGACTCCAGGAACCCCAAAAGTAAGACAAAGAAGGATGTATAAAATCTGTATAGTTTTTTTGGAAAAAAGGAATAAAATGACTACAAAAAGATCAGCTCCATAAATACTAAGAAAGTTTCAACAGGGGGAAAACAGAGAGGAAAAAATGGCTAATGAATGTCAAAAATCCAGTGTCAAAGAGGTTTTGAAAACTGGTTGTCTTCCATATGACCCCGCAATCTCCCTACTGGGAGTTTACCCTGAAGCACTCAAATCGCTCTTTAAAAAAGATACCTGGACATGTATGCTTATTGCAGCATTGTTCACAATAGCAGGATCATGGAACCAACCATTCTATCCATCCAAAGAGGACTGGATTAAAAAAATGTGGTACATATACACAATGAAATATTACGCAGTCATAAAAAAGAACAAAATTATGAATTTTGCAGCAACTTGGATGGAATTAGACTTTATAATATTTAGTGATCTCTCACAGAAACAAAGATCTGAGATCATATGTTCTCACTCATAAGTGAACCTTGAACAACTATCGTAATACTGTAGGAAAGGGATTGACAGTGGCGAGAAACTATGGGGAGGAGGTAGAGAGGGGCAGGGAGGTGGGAATAATGGTAGTCAATATCTGTCTGGGGACGGGGGAGACCTCATCAGCAAGGGGCCTGCACAATGCAGATTTGTATTCCTAACCTTAACTTTGACCCACAATTTTAAAATAAAATAAAAAAGAAAGAAAAACTGGCCATGCATCACCAATTATATATATCCAAGATAAATGTGACAGACTCTCATTTCTAAGAGCAACGGGAAGTTTTTTAGTGCCCTAAAAATCTCTTCAGTGATTGACTGATGATATAGCTATAATATGAGAGTTTTTAAAATTCGTTTAACCATTGGTGAGCAAATTCTAACCTGGGGGAGACATGGAAGAGAAATATAACTAAATCTGACCCATTTTATCAATTCATATCTAGACATACTTAATATATAATTGTCTTTTCTCCTCACCTCCAGGAAAAGCACAAAGAAGAAACTACAGCCATGGCCACGTTGACACAATCCATGAGTGAGTAACTTGAAATTTACTATTTATCTTTGATTTTGAATGGAAAAAAAAACCAAATCATGCAAAAGCCACATCTCCTTGTGATTATCTGATTTTCCCTTCCCTTTCACCCTTAAAGTGATCAAGGTCTATTTAACATATATTGCATTGTGTTGATGTGATTTTATGCATTCTTTAAAACTCATCTTGTTTGGGGTCAAATTTTGTGCCGAAACTGTTACCTACAGTATAGATCTGAAGAATCAACATGGATTTTACTTGTAGTACAGCAAAGGGAATTGGGACTCAAAATAATTTCAAACTGAGTTTTAGAAGGTTTGCTCAAAGCCAGTTGAAGTTTTCTGGGATCTAAAGTGGAAAGAATGACGAACCATTGTGAAACCTTTCAGGTACAGTTCAGAAATTTCAAACAGAACTGTCAAATGCTGGCATGTTTAAGGTGTAAGTAGCTTGTAATGATTTTGGTTTGAATATATCAGTATTACCATGCTCTGAGCTCTTACACTAAATAAACAA
>NW_007235780.1:0-649 GCF_000164805.1 Carlito syrichta | reverse complement strand
GGGGGCAGCCATTGGGGAGGTTGGGGCTATAAGGTGCCGAGCTTGGAGGATCCCACATTTGGTCGGCAGGGGAAAGGATTGAGTGCAGAAAGATTGCAAGATAATGGATTTCTTTCTTTCATTCCTTCTTTCTTTTTCTTTCTTTCTTTTTTCTTTCTTTTTCTTCCTTCCTTCCTTCCTTCCATCCTTCCTTCCTTCCTTCCTTCCTTCCTTCCTTCCTTCCTTCCTCTCTTTCTTTCTTTCTTTCTTTCTTTCTTTCTTTCTTTCTTTCTTTCTTTCTTTCTTTCTTTCTTTCTTTCTTTCATTTCTTTCCTCTCTAGGTTGCCCAGGCTGCACTGAAACTGCACAACTTGGGCCATTCTCTGGGCCTGGGCCTTCCTAACTGCTGCCATCACAGGCTTTCCATTTGACCAACATCCTGGTCTTCCTGCCTGGTCTTGAACTCTGGCTTGGAAGTGATCCTCCCACTGATGACTACCCTCAATCAGGTTTACTGGGTTTTGCTTGGATTCGAGGACAGTGATTGCTATTGGTGTCCAGCCTGGTCTTCAGTTACTGGGCTCTGGCATTCTTCCCGTTTCAACCTCCCTGCATGCCAGGGAAACACGCGTGAATTGCCCAGCCATCCCAGCCCCACCAGATGTGTGAG
>NW_007235779.1:0-302 GCF_000164805.1 Carlito syrichta | reverse complement strand
TTCATTGCTTTAGGCAAACTTAGTTTGCATTTCTTTCTTTCTTTTCTTTTTTTTTTTTTTGAGTTGGATTCTCACTCCATCAGGCTGGAGTGCAGTGGCACGCACATAGTCACAGGAGCATCGACCAACTGGGCTCAGGTGATCCTTCCGCCTCAGCCTTCCAAGTAGATGGAACTACAGGCACGCGCTCCCATGCCTGGCTAATTTTTTTTGATTTATTGTAGAGATGAGGCCTCACCAAGTTGTCCTGGCTGTTCTCAAACCCCTGGGCTCAGGCAATCCCCTCACCTCGGCCTCCCAAA
>NW_007235778.1:0-776 GCF_000164805.1 Carlito syrichta | reverse complement strand
CAGGCCATGTAGTGTCCTGTATGTGAGGACTCTCTTTCCCTTGATCCTGTTTTGAAACCCTGATTCTTGTTTAGCCCTTATTAAGATGTCATGTATGTTATTTGATTCAGGAACCGTGGAAAACAGATTTCTTCTCTTATATTAGCACGATGCCATGTAGTTTTCTGTATATGAGGATTGCTACTACCCACATTCATGCCTCGAATCCCTGATACTTCTTTAGCCGTCAGCAAGATGCCCTGTAGATTTTCAGGACTGAGGACTCGTATAACTCAGATTCCTTATTTTTATCAACAGCCGTGCAGTTACCTGTATATGAGTACTCATGTTAACAGATATATGCGTCGAAAGCTTGATTCTGGTTTAGATTATCGGAAGACGCCATATATTTATGGAGATTGAGAAAACATGTCACCTACATTCCTTATTCTTTCTTAGGAAAAATCAGTGCATTTGTCTGTATATGAGGATTTCATTTCCCTAGTTTATGCTTCAAAAACCCAAATTCGTGTTTACCCCTTAGCAAGTAACCCTGATGTTTTATTGGGATGGAGGACACGTGTTAACCAGATACCTTATTCTCCTTTAGCAATAGACAGTGCAGTTTCCTGTATATGAGGACTCCCATTATCCAGATTCCTACTCCCAAAAACTGATTGGTGGTTATCTCTTAGCAAGATGGTCTGTATATTTTTGGGATGGAGGACTCGTGTAACTAAGATTCCTTATTCTTCCGTAGCAACAGGTCGTGTAGTGTTCTGTATTATGAGGACTCC
>NW_007235777.1:0-733 GCF_000164805.1 Carlito syrichta | reverse complement strand
TTTGGGGAGGTCTTGTGAAGGGGAACCAGGAATCTTGGATTCCAGTTCCCAAAGAACATTATGGACGTCTTTCTCTTGATATTCACAAAACTGGAATTCTCAGTCATCAGGAACAGTCTCGACATCCTGCAGAGTGAAGCAGGAAGCTGGGTAATTGAGGTCATCATATACAGGAAACTACACGGCATATTGGTAAGGAAGTATAAGGAATCTTCCTTATAAGAGTCCTCAGTCCAAAACTACAGGCCGCTTCCAAAGTGGTAACCACAAATTAGATTTTTGAAGTTGGAATCTGGGTAATGGGAGTCCTCACATACAGGAAACTTCACTGCCTTTTGCTAAGTAAGAATAAGGAATCTGTGTTACCCAGGTCCTCAATCCCAAAAAAAGCTTAAGGTAATCTTGCTATGGGCTAAACACGAATCATGGTGTTTTTGAACGTGAATCTGGAAAATTGAGTCCTTATTTACAGGCAACTACATGACCTTTTTGTAAGAAAGAATAAGGAATCCGGGTTATGTTGGGAGCCAATATCTATAGCTACATGGCTGAGGCCTGTAAAGGCCCATCTGGAATATCGCCTCTGACATAGGATATCAGTTATACCTATAATATTGGTGTGTGATTAGTGACTAGTGTGCATACACGGCAGTAAAACTTATAAGTAAATTTCTATACACCTGATGGAAAGAGTGCACAGCAGAATTATTTTTCTCTGTCTTTCTAAGTTTTG
>NW_007235776.1:0-619 GCF_000164805.1 Carlito syrichta | reverse complement strand
AGACAGCCAGATAACCTGTATGCTAGCTAGTTATGTCAACTAGATAGCCAGCTAGCTTCTTAGCTAGCTAGTTAAGTCAGCTAGCAAATCATTTAGTCACTTAGCTAACTAGTCGACTAGTAACTCAGCTAGCTGGTCAGCAATCAGTGGGCTCCCTCAGTTTCTATCAGGTTAGCTAACTAGTAGGCTCACTCACATGCACACCGGTCAGGAAACTATTCAGATCACTCGCCAGCCAACAAGTCAACTAACTTGTTGGCTCCCTCAAAGGCCAAAAGGTCAGGTAAATAATCGTTTGCTCACCAGATGACTAGTTAAGTGAGCACATCGGTCGACTCACTCGCCAGCCAACTAGTTATTGCAGAGTACGCTTAGGCTCATTAGCCAGCCGACTAGTTAATTCAGCTGACCATTTGGCTCACTTCGGGGCCGACTAGTTATGTCAGCTCACCTGTCATCTCACTATCTGGCCGACCAGTTAAGTCAGTTAAACAATCAGCAACTAGCCGGCCCGCGAATTGAGTAAGCTAACGAATTGGCTGATTAGTGGGCCAACATGTCAGCCGACAAGTTAGGTCAGCTAATTAGTCTGAAGTCTAGTTATGTCAGCTAAGTAGTT
>NW_007235775.1:0-659 GCF_000164805.1 Carlito syrichta | reverse complement strand
TCCCATGATTTAGAGGTCAAGGTGAGTGAATTTTCAGAGCCCACATGTTCGAGAGCTGCCTGGGCAACTTGGAGAGACCTCATCTCTACAATAATTCAAAAAAATTAGCCAGGCATGGTAGCACATCACTGTAGATCCTACTACTTGGAAGGTTGAGGCAGAAGGATCACCGGTGCCCAGCAGGTCGAGGCTGTGGTGGCCAGGAGTGGACACTACACTCCAGTCTGGGCAACTGAGTGAGACTCTGACTCAAAAAGAAAAGAAAGAAAGAAGTCTATTCTCCTGCAAACTTTCTGCCCTCAGTCCTTCATCCCTTCCGCCCCCACATGGAAAGCTCCCCCAAGCTCAGCACCTTCCAGCCCCAAATCCCCAAATGTTTGCCCCCACTTTGGTCTGGTATTTCCCGAGGCTCTCTGACTGGGTTCCTGCTGGTTGCTCTCTCCCAGGTGAGTTAGGTGCCCCAGGCAGGCTAACCCTCTGACACAGCAATGAGGACCTTCTGCCAAGAAAATCCCGGGACACATCACTCACCCAGGGACATCTTTTTATCCCTAATCCCCCTGTTTGTATGGGTGCAGAGACAGGGTCTCCCTGCATGACCCAGGCTGGCCTTCTGCTCATGGTCTCCAGCCATTCTCCCACCTCAGACTCACAGAGCC
>NW_007235774.1:0-706 GCF_000164805.1 Carlito syrichta | reverse complement strand
TTGAGGTGGGAAGATGGCTGGAACCTAGGAAACTAATGTCAGCTGGGGCCATGCAGGGAGAGCCCGTATCCACACCCATCCAAAAAGTGGCTCTGGGGTCAAGGTGCCCATCTTCCCAGCCACTCACTAGGCTGATGCAGGAGGATTGCCAAAGCCTGCGATTTCGAGGCTAGTGGTGAACGAGGGTAGTTTCCCTGGGCTCCAAGCCTGGCCACAGACCCAGTCTCTGTCTCCAAAAACTTCAGAATCATACACAGATTCTCAACTGCGCATGATTAGTTCACAGGGTGAATGGCTTTAGAGCCAGGAAAAATGGAATTGGGTGCAAAGAAATGTCCCCAAGTGAGGGAAATGTCCCTGGGCTTTCTTGTCAGAAGGTCCTCATTGCTGAGTGGGTGGGTCAGCCTGCCTGGTGCACATTTCTCCTCTGATGGAGGAGAGCCTCGGGAACCCGGTCAGGGAACCTTGGGGACTCCTGCATCAAAGGGTCAGCCATTGGGGGTGGTTGGGGTGGGAATTGCCGAGCTTGGGGGACCCTCACATGTGGGAGGGAAGGGTGGAAGACCTGAGGGCCGATGGTATGCAGGAGATGGGATTTCTTTCTTTCTTTCTTTCTTTCTTTCTTTCTTTCTTTCTTTCTTTCTTTCTTTCTTTCTTTCTTTCTTTTTCTTTCTTTCCTTCCTTCCTTCCTTCCTTCCTTCCTTCC
>NW_007235773.1:0-670 GCF_000164805.1 Carlito syrichta | reverse complement strand
CTCATCTCAGTGAGAGGTCATAAAAACCAAAGTAAGGCATGATGGCTTACGGAGTCCTGTCTCATCAGGGACCGAGGCGGGGAGGACCACCTCACACCCACAGGTCGACGACTAGGGACTCACGATAGTAGTGCTGTGCTCTATCCCGGCCAACAGAGACTCCGGGAACACAAAAGACGCCTCCCACATGCATCATGATGTGCGTCCACAGCTCCCAAGGGAAAGGCCTATGAGGGTGAGGGACAAAGGAGTGGTCAAGAGACTAAGGGGCACTCCCAACACCAGAAGGTGGAAGACAGGGTGACCAGAACCTGGACTGGCCACAGCTTTGCTGGACCACCTTCATTGCTCTGTGCCTGACAGCCACCCTAGACTGGTACCGTCTGTTTCTTGAGCTCACACACCTCTTTCCTGTGGGCCACGAATGTGGAGGGTGGAGGCAGACCTTCTGGGGCACGTGGCCAAAGGCATGGGACAGATGTGCCCAAAGGCTACCTTTGAAACCTCCCTTGAATGACAGGCCAAAAAGTGGCTTTTTTCTCCCATCCCTAAGGGTGACTCCTTGCGCTGGGTGGCAGTGGTGGTGGTTATTCTTATTATTTGGAGACAGAATCCCACTCTCTCGCTCATGCTGGAGTGCAGGGGCACACTCACAGAAACTGTAGACTCC
>NW_007235772.1:0-824 GCF_000164805.1 Carlito syrichta | reverse complement strand
CAGCCCGGGCACCCGGCATCAAGCCGCCGGTCACACAGGGAGGCTCTGGGCACCCGGCCCCTCAGAGACGCTGGTTCCATTTCTGGCTGAAGTCCTCTGTTGGGTCCCAGCGCCACTCTCGCTGTCTAGAGCCTGCCCTTTGGAACTTGGAGCTCTGGAACTCCGGGTCCACCCTGGCTGAGGCACTCAGCGTGAGACCCCAAATCAGAGGACCCAGACAAGCGGAGAAAAACAGATCTGCTTAAACTGCCTTGCCATTCTCCAGGAAGAGACTTCCATTGCCCTGCCCACCCAGCAACAAACTTTACCTCATTTCCTAAGGCCAGGTATTGCAGCGTGCGGGGAAGTTTTGGGTCCCTGCTCCCTCCAGCTCTCTCCCCAGCCGGCACCCGGCACCGCAGGTCGCACAGGGAGGCTCTGAGCGCCCGCCCCTCAGAGACACCGGTTCCATTACTGGCTGAATACTCTGTAGGGACCCAGTGCCACTCTCATCATTTACAGCCTGCCTTTTGGAACTTTGGAGCTCTGGAACTCCGGGTCCACCCTGGCTGAGGCACACAGCGTCAGACCCCAACCCAGAGGACCCAGACAAGCAGAGAAAAACAGACCTGCTTAAACTGCCTTGCCATTCTCCAGGCAGACTTCCATTGCCCCGCCCACCTAGCAACAAACTTTACCTCAGCTCCTAAGGTAACAGTGTGAAACAGGAGACAAAGCCCCACCCCTATGCTGCAACGAAAAACAAAAGGCAGAGGCTGGAATCGGAGATCACAGTTTGTGACTCTAGTTTGATGGCTTATTTTGACCTATGATTTTATCATGAA
>NW_007235771.1:0-931 GCF_000164805.1 Carlito syrichta | reverse complement strand
TCAGAAGGTCAACAACAGACGTGATCTAAACTAACAGTTACAATGATAAAATCATAAGTCAAAATAAGTGAAAGGGAGAAGTGCAAGAGGGAAAACAGATATACATACCAACTATCAGGTGAGAGAGAGACACAGGGCTGGGAAGAAGTGAAAAAAGACAGGTAAGAAAGATTCCCTAAAGAATACTGATAGCTAAACAGAGACAGGCCAAAAAAATCAAGAAACAGTATAAGTCAGAAGGTAAACACCAAACGTAATCTAGACCAACAGTTTCAATGATAAAATCATAGGTCAAAATAAGCCATCAAACTAGAGTCACTTCTGTGATCTCCGATTCCAGCCTCTGCCTTTTGTTTTTCGTTGCAGCATAGGGGTGGGGCTTTGTCTCCTGTTTCACACTGTTACCTTAGGAGCTGAGGTAAAGTTTGTTGCTAGGTGGGCGGGGCAATGGAAGTCTGCCTGGAGAATGGCAAGGCAGTTTAAGCAGGTCTGTTTTTCTCTGCTTGTCTGGGTCCTCTGGGTTGGGGTCTGACGCTGTGTGCCTCAGCCAGGGTGGACCCGGAGTTCCAGAGCTCCAAAGTTCCAAAAGGCAGGCTGTAAATGATGAGAGTGGCACTGGGTCCCTACAGAGTATTCAGCCAGTAATGGAACCGGTGTCTCTGAGGGGCGGGCGCTCAGAGCCTCCCTGTGCGACCTGCGGTGCCGGGTGCCGGCTGGGGAGAGAGCTGGAGGGAGCAGGGACCCAAAACTTCCCCGCACGCTGCAATACCTGGCCTTAGGAAATGAGGTAAAGTTTGTTGCTGGGTGGGCAGGGCAATGGAAGTCTCTTCCTGGAGAATGGCAAGGCAGTTTAAGCAGATCTGTTTTTCTCCGCTTGTCTGGGGTCCTCTGATTTGGGGTCTCACGCTGAGTGCCTCAGCCAGGGTGGACC
>NW_007235770.1:0-1098 GCF_000164805.1 Carlito syrichta | reverse complement strand
ATAATACCACAAGCCAAATATCTCTGAAACATGAGAGAGCTCGAAGCCTTGATTCATATTTATTCCGCAGCAATACACCATGAGAATTTTTTGGATTGTGGACTAGTGTATCACAGATTCTTTATTCTTCTTTGAGGGGCCGTGTAATGTCCTGTATATGAGGATTCCCATTCTCCAGAGTCCTGTTTGGAAACACAGATGTTTGTTTTGGCATTAGCAACATATCATGTGTATATTTTGACGGAGGAACCGTGTAAAAGATGCTTCTCAGTTCTCCTTAGCTAGAGGTCATGTAGATTCTGCATATGAGGACTGCTATTACGTATGTTCCAGCTTCTAAACCCTGATTTTGTTTGGCCCACAGCAGATGGCCTGTTGATGTTAAGGGCTGAGGATTGTTATAACCCCGATTCCTTTTCTTCCGTGGCAAGGGGCTGTGTATTTTCCTGTATATTCGAATTCTCATTAGATACATCCTGCTTCGAAACTCTGATTCTTTTTAGAACATTCCAAGATGCTCTGTAGATTTTTGGGATTGAGGATTCGTGTAACCCAGATTCCTTATACTTTCTTATGAAAAGGTCATGTAGTTGTCTGTAAATATACTTTCTTATGAAAAGGTCATGTAGTTGTCTGTAAATAAGGACTCCATTTTCCAGATTCATGCTCAAAAACAACATGATTCGTGTTTAGCCCATAGCAAGATGACTTAAGCTTTTTTGGGATTGAGAACCAGAGTAACGCAGATTCCTTATTCTTACTTAGCAATAGGCAGTGAAGTTTCCTCTATATGAGGACTCCCATTACCCAGATTTCTACTTCAGAAACCTGATTCATAGTTACGTCATAGGAAGACAGCCTAGAGTTTTTGAGATTGAGGACTCATATAAGGAAGATTCCTTATACTTTCTTATCAATATGACGTGTAGTTTCCTGTATATGACGACCTCCATTATCCACCTTCCTGCTTCACTCTGCAGGATGCCGACACACATCCTGGTGACTGAGAATTCCAGTTTTTTGAATATCAAGAGAAAGACGTCCATAATGTTCTTTGGGAACAGGAATACAAGATTCCTGGTTCCCCTTCAAAAGACC
>NW_007235769.1:0-898 GCF_000164805.1 Carlito syrichta | reverse complement strand
AGGGACAGAATGCCAGGATGAGCCCCTGAGCATGGCCTGTGGTTTTGGTGGCAGTGGTCGTTGGTATTATTATTCTGAGTCAGAGTTCCACTCTGTCGGACAGGCTGGAGCTCAGGGAACTGCTTGGTCACCATGACCTCTACTGACTGGGCTCTGGTGATACTCCCACCATGTCCTCCCAATTGACTGGAATGAAAGGCCTCTGCCACCAAGCTTAACTCATTTTTTTGGCTTCTTGTAGAGATGAAGTCTCGCCAAGGTGCCTGGGCTTGTCTCGAACCTGGCGGCTCAGGCCATCCTCTTGATTCGGTCTACTAGAGTGCAGGGATGACAGGTGTGAGCTCCTGCTCTCTGGCATGCACAACCCACTTGAGCCCCCATCACATGGCCTGCTCCCTTCCGATGACAGGGACCCCAGAGAAGGCGGCCAGATTTGCCCACTTAACTCTCCCCAGGGGGAGCGCTTGGCACATGGGTGTGTCTTTCACTGGGCACCTACCCCTCCTGTCATCTCATTCCCCAGGGTGGAACTGCAAACTCCTCCCAGGGGCTGCCTCAGGAAAAGGAAGGGCTTGATTCTAAAAGCACTGGTAGGGCAGGACAGTCGGGTGATTCATGTCTGTCTCCTAGGCACATGGAGAGGGCAAAACAGGAAGATGGCTGGAGCCCAGGACCTCGAGACCAGGCTGGTCACCATAGCAAGCACCTGCCTCGACCCCAAGAAAAACCTAGAAAACCTTGGGTGAGGGCAGCCCTTTGTGGGAGGATCACCTCTGGCCCAGAGTTCAACACCAGGCAGGAATACCAGGATGTTGACCAAAATGGAAAGGTATGATCACGGCAGTTTGGTAGGCACTGGCTGGGAGGATGGCCCAAGTTGGGCAGTTTGAGAGCAGCT
>NW_007235768.1:0-782 GCF_000164805.1 Carlito syrichta | reverse complement strand
CTGCAGTGTAGAGCATTTCTTTTTCTCTGCATCCTTGCCATCTCTGTTGTTGTTTGTTTTATTAATGATTGCCATCTTACAGGGGCTAGGTGGTATCTGAATGTGGTTTTTATTTGCATTTCTCTGATAATGAGTGAGGCTGAGCACTTTTTCATGTGTCTGCTGGTTGCTCATATCTCTTCTTTTGAGAAATGTCTATGCATTTATTTTGCAAATTTTTTAAGGGGCTGATTGCTTCCTTTTGGAGTGTTTGAGTTCCTTGTATATCCTAGATGTGAGGCCTTGTCAGATATATAGTTAGAGAATATTTTTTCCCAATCTGTGGGCTGTCTCCCTGCTCTTTTGATGGTTTCTTTTGTTTTGCAGAAGCTTGATAATTTGATGAGATCCCACTTGTCTATCTTATCTTAAGGTACGGACATTTAGCGTTCTGATAAGGAATTGGTTTTCGGTTCCAATTTCCATAAAGGTGTTTCCCCAAGATTCTTATCGTTTCAGGTTTATGTTGAGGTCTTTCATCCATTTAGAGTTAATGTGTTTGGTGATAGGTAGGGTCTAGTTTCAATCTTCTGCATGCGGTCAGTCTTTTCCCAGCAGCGTTTACTGAATACCTTCTCCTCTCTCCAGTGGTTGTTGGAGGTTTAGTCAAAGATGAGTTGTTTGTGAAATTGAGACTTTGATTCCACAGTCACTATCCTGTTCCATTGGTCTATGTCCCTGTTCTTGTACCAATACCAGGATGTTTAGTTTTCTGTAGCCTTATAGTAAATTTTGAAGTCCTG
>NW_007235767.1:0-920 GCF_000164805.1 Carlito syrichta | reverse complement strand
TTGATTACACCTAACAAGTGGACCATAAAGATCTTGAGGTGTGTAATGACAGATTTGGTGTATCCATGGAACAAGTAGCTCTGAAAAAGTAGGGAGCGAGAAGCCCAGATTGCTGATTAAACCTTATCAAGAGGCCCTGTAGATTCCGGAAAATGAGAACTCCTAGAACCGGATTTCCTTTTAATTCTCAGTAAGATGCCCTGATTTTCCTGTCGATTTGGATTCCAAATTCAGTATATCAAAAGTCAGATGCCCAGAATTTTCTTAGGTTCGTGGATTCCATGTTTCCTGGTTACAATTAAAAGTATTTAGTAAACATTTGGCAAGTGCAAAACCCTTGTCCCTTCTCAAAGTAACAAGAGACACGGAAGGAGAAGGATTCCAGTGTTCAACGTAAGACCAAAGTTACATCCAAATATGGCAAGAAGATTCTTTTAGATTCTTTTTGTCCTGGAATCTGGCCTTAGTTGTTCTGAGAAACATAAGTAATTTGGAGTTCCCAATACCATTTACAACTTTTAAGAGGACCAGAATGATGCTGGAATCCTGAAATGACTGATTCATAGTATCTGAATGGTAAATTGCTCTGAGACATTTGGGGAGCTCGAAGATCTCTTTCTTGTTTGTCCCATAGCAGACAACATGGGAATTTTTGGATTCAGGGCGCGTACAACAATGTTTCTTTATTCGTACTTAGTTGGAGGCCATGTAGTGCCTGTATGTGAGGACTCTCATTCCCTTGATTACTGTTTCAAAACCCTGATTATTTTTTAGCCCTTAGTAAGATGTCATGTAGATTTTTTGCTAGAGGAACCGTGGAAAACAGATTTCTTCTCTTTTATTAGCAAGAGGTCATGTAGTTTCCAGTATATGAGGATTGCTATTACCCACATTCATGCCTCGAATCCCTGACTCTTCTT
>NW_007235766.1:0-18402 GCF_000164805.1 Carlito syrichta | reverse complement strand
TCAGTAAGATGCCCTGATTTTTCCTGTTGATGTGGATTCCAAATTCAGTATATTAGAAGACAGATACTCAGAAGTTTCCTAGGGACGTCGATTCCATGATTTTCGGTTACCATTAAAAGTATGTATTAAACATTTGGCAAGTGCAAAACCCTTGTACTGTCTCAAAATAAAAAGAGACACGGAACAGGAAGGATTACAGGATTCACCATAAGACCAGAGTTACATCCAAATATGGTAAGAAGATTCTTTTTGTCCTGGATTCTGGCCTTAGTTGTTTTGAGGAACCTAATGGACTTGGAGTGCCCAATACCCATTTACAACTTTTAAGAGGACCAGAATGCTGCTGGAGTCCTGAAATGACCGATTCATAATATATGCTTTCTAAATTTTTCTGCAACATTTGGGAGCTTGAAGCTCTGTTTCTTGTTTGTCCAATAGCAGATACCCTGGGAATTTTTTGGATTGACGACGCGTACAACAATGATTCTTTTTTCGTCTTAGTTAGAAGCCGTGTAGTGTCCTGTATGTGAGGACTATCTTTCACTAGATCCCTGGTTCGAAACCCTGATTCTTGTTTAGCCCTTAGTAAGACGCCATGTAGATTTTTTGATGGAGGAACCGTGAAAAACAGATTTCTTATTTTCTCTTAGCAAGAGGTCATGTAGTTACCTGTATATGAGGATTGCTATTACACACATTAAAGCCTCGAAACCCTGATTCTTCTTTAGCCGTCAGCAAGTTGCCCTGTATATTTTCAGGACTGAGGACTAGTATAACCCAGATTCCTTATTATTAGTAACAGCCGTGCAGTTGCCTGTATATGAGTACTCCTGTTCCCTGATACTGGTGTTGAAAGCTTGATTCTTGTATAGATCTTAGGAAGATGTCGTGTACTTTTTTGGGGATTGAGAAAATATGTCATCCACTTTCCTCATTCTTTCTTAGGAAGTCAGTGCAGTTGCCTGTATATGAGGATTTCATTTCCCTAGTTTATGCTTCAATAACCCAAATTCGTGGTTTGCTCTTAGGAAGACACCCTGAAGTTTTAATTGGGATGGAGGACACGTGTAATCCAGATTTGTATTACTCCTTTAGCAATAGACAGTGCAGTTTCCAGTATATGACGACTCCCATTATCCAGATTCCTACTCCCAAAACCTGAATGGTGCTTATCTCTTAGCAAGACACTCTGTAGGTTTTTGTGATGGAGGACTCGTGTAATCAAGATTCCTTATTCTTCCGTAGTAACAGGCCGTGTAGTGTTCTGTATATGAGGACTCCCATTACTGAAATTCCTGCTTCATTCTCAGCAAGACACCAAGATATTTCGTGGTGACCTAGAATTCCAGTTGCTTGGATATCATGAGAAAGGCTCCCATAAAGTTCTTCAGGTATTGGAACCCAAGATTCCCGGTCCCTTTTCAAAGGACACACTAAAAATGTGGTGACATAGAAGCCCAGATTGCTGATTTAACCTAATCAAGATACCTTGTAGATTTAGGCGATTGAGAACTCCAAGACCGGATTCCCTTTACTTTCTCAGCAAGATGCCCTGATATTCCTGTCCATGTGGATTCCAACTCTGTATATAAAATGCAGATGCCCAGATGTTTCCTAGATACGTGGTTCCATGGATCCTGGTTACATTTTAATAATTCGTACTAAATATTTGGCAACTGCAATTTGCTCAGCACCTCTCCAAATAAAGTACAAACGGAAATTTAAGGATTACCAAGTTCATGTTAAGACCAAAGTAACATCCAAATACGGCAAGATGATACTTTTTTCCGAGAAACTGGCCTTAATTGTCCCGAGTAACCTAAGGGACTTCTACTACCAGATACCCGATTACAACTATCAGGAGGATCAGAATGTTGCTGGAGTCCTGAAATAACTGATTCATAATACCCACAAGCCAAATATCTCCGAAACATGAAACGAGCTGGAAGCCTTGATTCTTGTTTATACCACAGCAAGACACCCTGAGAATGTTTCGGATTGTGGACTAGTGTATCACAGATTCCTTATTCTTCCTTAGCGAGGGGCCGTGTAATGTCCTGTATATGAGCACTCCCTTTTCCCAGAATCCTGTTTGGAAACCCTGATTCTAGTTTTGCCATTAGCAAGATGTCATATAGATAATCTGATCAAGGAACCGTGTAGAACAGATTTCTTATTTATCCTTAGCTAGAGATCATGTAGATTCTGTATATGAGGTCTGTTGTTACCTTTGTCCCAGCTTATAAACCCTGATTATTATTTAGCCCACAGATGACTGCCTGTTGATTTTCTGACTAGGCTATGCTATAACCCCGATTCTTTTTCTTCCTTGGAAAGGGGCTGTGTATTTTCCTGTATAACAGGATTCTCATTTGATACATCCTGCTTTGAAACTCTGATTCCTTTTTAGCACTTTCCAAGATGTTCTGTAGATTTTAGGATTGAGGACTCATGTAACCCAGGTTCCTTATTGTTTCTTAGCAAAAGACCATGTTGTTGCGTGTTAATAAGGACTCCATTTCCCAGATTCATGCTCGAAAACACCATGATTCGTGTTTAGCCCATAGCAAGACGACCTGAAGTATTCTTTATGATTGAGGACACGAGAAACGCAGTTTCCTTATTTTTACTTAGCAAGAGGCAGTAATGTTTCCTGTGTGTGAGGACTCCCATTGCCCAGATTCCTACTTCAAAATCGTGATTCGTGATTACCTCTTCAGAAGACGGCCAGTAGTTTTGGGATTGAGGACTCATATACGGAAGATTCCTTATACTTCCTTAGAAATATGACGTGTAGGTTCCTGTATATGACGACCTCCATTACCCAGCTTCCTGCTTCACTATGCAGGATGCCAAGACAGTTCCTGGAGACCGATAATTCAAGTTTTTGGATATCAAGGGAAAGACGTACATAATGTTCTTTGAGAACTGGAATCCAAGATTCCTGGTTCCCCTTCACAAGACATCCCCAAAATGTGGAATATTCCAAACGCAAACCCGAATTCCTACCTGCCCACCCACACGAATTTTCTGTACTTTGAGGTCACCTGAATTGAAGAATTTTGTACCAATATACCTTTTGATTCTGGGGAATATATTTATGGTCATAGATGGTCCCTGGAAAAAAAAGGATTTTTAGGGCCAAATCCTTGATTACACCTAACAAGTGGACCATAAAGATCCTGAGGTGTGTAATGACAGATTTGGTGTATCCATGGAACAAGTAGCTCTGAAAAAGTAGGGAGCGAGAAGCCCAGATTGCTGATTAAACCTTATCAAGAGGCCCTGTAGATTCCGGAAAATGAGAACTCCTAGAACCGGATTTCCTTTTAATTCTCAGTAAGATGCCCTGATTTTCCTGTCGATTTGGATTCCAAATTCAGTATATCAAAAGTCAGATGCCCAGAATTTTCCTAGGTTCGTGGATTCCATGTTTCCTGGTTACAATTAAAAGTATTTAGTAAACATTTGGCAAGTGCAAAACCCTTGTCCCTTCTCAAAGTAACAAGAGACACGGAAGGAGAAGGATTCCAGTGTTCAAGGTAAGACCAAAGTTACATCCAAATATGGCAAGAAGATTCTTTTAGATTCTTTTTGTCCTGGAATCTGGCCTTAGTTGTTCTGAGAAACATAAGTAATTTGGAGTTCCCAATACCATTTACAACTTTTAAGAGGACCAGAATGATGCTGGAATCCTGAAATGACCGATTCATAATATCCGAATGGTAAATTGCTCTGAGACATTTGGGGAGCTCGAAGATCTGTTTCTTGTTTGTCCCATAGCAGACAACCTGGGAATTTTTGGATTCAGGGCGCGTACAACAATGTTTCTTTATTCGTACTTAGTTGGAGGCCATGTCGTGCCTGTATGTGAAGACTCTTATTCTCTTGATTACTCTTTCGAAACCCTGATTCTTTTTTAGCCCTTAGTAAGATGTCATGTAGATTTTTTGCTAGAGGAACCGTGGAAAACAGATTTCTTCTCTTTTATTAGCAAGAGGCCATGTAGTTTCCAGTATATGAGGATTGCTATTACCCACATTCATGCCTCGAATCCCTGACTCTTCTTTAGCCGTCAGCAAGATACCCTGTAGATTTTCAGGACTGAGGACTAGTATTGCCCAGATTCCTTATTTTTAGAAACAGCTGTGCAGTTACCTGTATATGAGTACTCTTTTTCACATATACATGCGTCAAAAGCTTGATTCTTGTTTAGATCTTAGGGAGACGCCATATAGAATTTTGGAGATAGAGAAAACATATCATACACATTCCTTATTCTTTCTTAGGAAAAGTCAGTGCATTTGCCTGTATATTAGGATTTCATTTCCCTAGTTTATGCTTAAAAATCCAAATTCCTGTTTAGCCCTTAACAAGAAACCCTGGTCATGTAGTGTTCTGTATATGAGGACTCCCATTACTGAAATTCCTGCTTCATTCTCAGCAAGACGCCAAGATATTTCCTGGTGACCCAGAATTCCAGTTGCTTGGATATCAAGAGAAAAACTGCCATAAAGTTCTTGAGAATTTGGAATCCAAGATTCCTGGTCTCTTTTCAAAAGACACACTAAAAATGTGGCAACATAGAAGCCAAATTGCTGATTAAACCTTATTGAGAGACTTTTAGATTTAGGCGAATGAGAACTCCAAGAACCGGATTCGCTTTCCGTTCTCAACAAGATGCCCTGAATTTCCCTGTCCATGTGGATTCCAAAATTCTGTGTACAAAAATGCAGATGTTCAGATGTTTCCTAGGTTCGTGGAATCCATGGATCCTGGTTACATTTTAATAATTCGCACTAAATATTGGCAACTGCAAAACCCTCGGGCCCTCTACAAATAAAGTACAAAGGGAAATTTAAGGTTTACCGAGTTCATCTTAAGACCAATGTTATATCCAAATACGGCAATATGATACTCTTTTTTCCGGGAATCTGGCCTTAATTGTCCCGAGGAACTTAAGGGATTTGTACTACCAGATACCCGATTACAACTCTCAAGAGGACCAGAATGTTGCTGGAGTCCTGAAATGACTGATTCATAAGGCCCACAAGCCAAATATCTCTGAAACATGAGACGAGCTCGCAGCCTTGGTTCTTGTTTATGCTGCAGCAAGATGCCTTGAGAATTTTTCGAATTGTGGACTAGTGTATCACAGATTCCTTATTCTTCTTTACTGAGTGGCCGTGTAATGTCCTGTATATGAAGACCCCTTTCCCCAGAATCCTGTTTGAAAACCCTGATTCTTGTTTTGTCATTAGCAACATGTCATGTAGATATTGTGACAGAGGAACCGTGTAAAAGAGTTTTCTTAGTTCTCTTTAGCTAGAGATCCTATAGATTCTGTATATGAGGGCTGCTATTACTCATGTTCCCCCTTCTAAACCCTGATTCTTGTTAAGCCCGCAGCAGATGGCCTGTTGATTTTAAGAACTGAGGACTGCTATAACACCGATTCTGTTTCACGCTTGGCAAGGGGCCTTGTATTTTCCTGTATATTTGGACTCTCATTAGATACATCCTGCATCAAAACTCTGATTCATTTTACAACTCTCCAAGGTGCTCTGTAGATTTTGGGGATTGAGGACTCGTGTAAACCAGATTCCTTATTCTTCTTAGTCAAAGGTCAGGTAGCTGCCTGTAAATAAGGACTCCATTTTCCAGATTCATGCTTGAAAACACCATGATTCGTGTTTAGCCCATAGCAAGATGACCTTAAGCTTTTTTAGGATTGAGGACCGGAGTAACGCAGATTTCTTATTCTTACTTAGCAATAGGCAGTGAAGTTTCCTTTATGTGAAGACTCCCATTACCCAGATTCATACTTCAAAAATCTGATTCGTGGTTACGACCTCGGAAGACTGCCTGTAGTTTTTGGGATTGAGAACTCATATAAGGAAGATTCCTTACACTTGCTTTGCAATATGACGTGTAGTTTCCTGTGTATGACGAACTTCATTAACCAGCTTCTGGCTTCACGCTACAGGATGCCGAGACAGTTCTTGGTGACCAAGAATTTCAGTTTTTTGGATATGAAGAGAAAGACTTCCATAATGTTATTTGGGAACTGGAATCCAAGATTCCTGGATCCCCTTCAAAATACTTTCCCAAAATGTGGAATATTCTAAACCCAAAACCCCCATTCCTACCAGCCCACCCACAAGAGTTTTCTGTACTTTGAGGTCACTGTAATTGAGGAATTTTGTACCAATAAACCTTTTGATTCTGAGGAATATGATTATGGTCGTAGACAGACCCAGGAAACAAAAGGATTTCTAGGGCCTAATCTGTGATTAGAAATAACAAGAGGACCAGAAAGATTGAGGATCTGTAATGACAGATTTAGCATATCCACGGAGCAAGTCGCTCTGAAAATGTAGGGACACAGAAACCCAGATTGCTGATTAAACCTTATCAAGAGATCTTGTAGATTCTAGAAAATGAGAACTCCTAGAACTGGATTTCCTTTTAATTCTCAGTAAGATGCCCTGATTTTTCCTGTCGATTTGGATTCCAAATTCAGTATATCAAAAGACAGATGCCCAAAATTTTCCTATGTTCGTGGATTCCATGATTCCTTTTTACCATCAAAAGTATGTAGTAAATATTTGGCAAGTGCAAAACCCTTGTACCTTCCCAAAATCACAAGAGACACAGTAGGGGAAGGATTACAGGGTTCACCTTAAGATCAGAGTTACATCCAAATATGGCAAGATGATTCTTTTTGGCCTGGAACCTGGACTTAGTTGTTCTGTGGAACCTAAAGGACTTGGAGTGCCCAATACCATTTAAAAATTTTAAGAGGACCAGAATGTTGCTGGAGTCCTGAAATGACCGATTCATAATATCCGAATGCTAAATTGCTTTGACACATTTGGGGAGCTCGAAAATCTGTTTCTTGTTTGTCCCATAGCAGACAACGTGGGAATTTTTTGGATTCAGGGCGCATACAAAAATGATAATTTATTCATACTCAGTTGTAGGCCATGTAGTGTCCTGTATGTGAGGACTCTCTTTCCCTTCATTCCTGTTTCAAAACCCTGACTCTTCTTTAGCCATTAGTAAGACGTAATGTATTTTTCTGATAGGGGAACCGTGGAAAACAGATTTCTTCTCTTTTATAAGCAAGAGGCCATGATGTTTCCAGTATATGAGGATTGCTGTTACCCACATTCATGCCTCGAATCCCTTATGCTTCTTTAACCGTCAGCAAAATGCCCTGTAGATTTTCATGACTGAGGTCACATATGACCCAGATTCCTTATTTTTAGCAACAGCCATGCAGTTACCTGTATATGAGTACTCCTGTTCACAGATACATGTGTCAAAAGCTTGATTCGTGTTTAGGTCCTAGGAAGACGCCATTTTTTTTGGAGATTGAGAAAATATATCACCCACATTCCTTAATATTTCTTAGGAAAAGTCAGTGCATTTGTCTGTATATCAGCATTTCATTTCCCTAGTTCATGTTTCAAAAACTCAAAATCGTGTTTAGCCCTTAGCAAGAAACCCTGAAGTTTTATTGGGAAGGAGGACACGTGTAAACCACATTTCTTATTCTCCTTTTGCAATAGACACTGCAGTTTCCTGTATATGAGGACTCTCGTTATCCAGATTCCTATTCCCAAAACCTGAATGGCGGTTATCTGTTAGCAAGACGGTCTGTAGGTTTTTGGAATGGAGGCCTCGTTTAACCAAGATTCCTTATTCTTCTGTAGCAACAGGTCGTGTAGTGTTCTGTATATGAGGATTCCCATTACTGAAACTCCTGCTAAATTCTCAGCAAGACGCCAAGATATTCCCTGGTGACCTAGAATTCCATTAGCTTGGATATCAAAGAAAGACTCCCATAATGTTCTTCAGGAATTGGAACACAAGATTCCTGGTCCCTTTTCAAGACACACACTAAAAATGCGGCGACATAGAAGCCCAGAATGCTGATTAAACCTTATCAAGAGGCCCGGTTGATTCCAGAAATTGAGAGCTCCTAGAACCGGATTTCCTTTTAATTCTCAGTAAGATGCGCTGATTTTTCCTGTCAATTTGGATTCCAAATTCAGTTTATCAAAAGACAGATGCCCAGAAGTTTCCTAGGTTCGTGAATTCCATGATTCCTGGTTACCATTAAAAGTACGTAGTAAACATTTGGCAAGTGCAAAATCTTTGTCCCTTCTCAAAATCACAAGAGACACGGAAGGGGAAGGATTACAGGGTTCACCTTAAGACCAGAGTTACATCCAAATATGGCAAGAAGATTCTTTTTGTCCTGGAGTCTGGCCTTGGTTTTTCTGAGGAACCTAACGGACTTGGAGTGCCCATTACCATTTATAACTTTTAAGAGGACCAGAGTGTTGCTGGAGTACTGAAATGACCGATTCATAATATCCGAATGCCAAATTGCTCTGAAACATTTGGGAAGATCGAAGATCTGTTTCTTGTTTGTCCCATTTCAGACAAATTGGGAATTTTTTCTATTGAGGGTGCGTGCAACAATGATTGTTTATTTGTATTTGGAGGCCATGTAGTGTCCTGTAAGTGAGGATTCTCTTTCCCTTCATTCCTGTTTCAAAACCCTGATTCTTGTTTAGCCCTTAGTAAGTTGTCATGTAGAATTTTTGAGAGGAACTGTGGAAAACAGATTTCTTCTCTTTTATTAGCAAGTGGCCATGTAGTTTCCTGTATATGAGGATTGCTATTACACATATTCATGCCTCGAATCCATGATTCTTCTATAGCCGTCAGGAACATTCCCTGTAGATTTTCAGGACGGAGGACTCGTGTAAGCCAGATCCTTATTTTTAGCAACAGCCGTGCAGTACCTGTATATGAGTACTCCTGTTCACAGATACATGCGTTGAAAGCTTGATTCGTGTTTAGATCTTAGGAATACGCCGTATAATTTTTTTGGAGATTCAGAAAGCGTGTCACCAACATTCCATATTCTTTCTTAGGAAAAGTCAATGCATTTGTGTGTATATGGGCATTTCATTTCTCTAGTTCATGCTTCAAAAACACAAGTTCGTGTTTAGCCCTTAGCAAGAAACCCTGAAGTTTTATTGGTATGGAAAACAACTGTAAACCACTTACCTTATTCTTCTTTTGCAACAGACAGTGAAAATTCCTGTATATGAGTACTCCCATTATCCAGATTCCTACTCCCAAACCTGAATGGTGGTTATCTCTTAGCAAGACGTTCTTTAAGTTTTTGGGATGGAGGCCTCGTGTAACCAAGATTCCTTATTCTTCCGTAGCAACAGGTCGTGTAGTGTTCTGTATATGAGGACTCCCATTACTGAAATTACTGCTTCATTCTCAGCAAGACGCCAAGATATTTCCTGGTGACCCAGAATTCCAGTTGCTTGGGTATCCATAGAAAAACTGCCATAAAGTACTTGAGGAATTGGAACCCAAGATTCCTGGTCCCTTTTCAAAAGACACACTAAAAATGTAGCGACATAGAAGCCCAGATTGCTGATTATACCTTATCAAGAGACTTTGTAGATTTAGGCGATTGAGAACACCAAGAACCGGATTCCCTTTCCGTTCTCAGCGGGATGCCTTGAATTTCCCTGTCCATGTGAATTCCAAAATTCTGTGTACAGAAAGTCAGATGCCCAGATGTTTCCTAGGGACGTGGAATCCATGGATACTGGTTACATTTTCATAATTCGTACTAAATATTTGGCAACTGCAATACCCTCGGGTTCTCTACAAATGAAGTACATGTGGAAATTTAAGGATTACCAAGTTCATTTTAAGACCAATGTTACATCCAAATACGGCAATATGATACTTTTTTCCGGTAATCTAGCCTTAATTGCCCTAAGGAACTTAAGGGATCTGTACTACCAGATAAACTATTACAACTCTCAAGAGGACCAGAATGTTGCTGGAGTCTTGAAATGACTGATTCATAATACCCACAAGCCAAATATCTCTGAAACATGAGAAGAGCTCGAAGCCTTGATTCTTGTTTATACCACAGCAAGACACCCTTAGAATTTTTCCGATTGTGGACTAATGTATCACAGATTCCTTATTCTTCTTTTCCGAGGGGCCGGTAATATCCTGTATATGAGGACTCCCTATCCTCAGAATCCTGTTTGGAAACCCTGATTATTGTTTTGCCGTTAGAAACATGTCATGTAGATATTGTGATGGAGGAACCATGTAAAAGAGGTTTCTTAGTTCTCTTTTAGCTAGAGATCATGTAGATTCTGCATATGAGGACTGCTATTACCTATGTTCCATCTTCGAAACCCTGATTCTTGTTTAGCCCACAGCAGATGGCCTGTTGATTTTAAGGACTGAGGACTGCTATAATCCCGAATCTTTTTCATCCTTGGCAATGGGCTGTGTATTTTCCTGTATATTTGAACTCTCATTAGATACATACTGCTTCGAAACTCTGATTCTTTTTAGAACATTCTAAGATGCTCTGTAGATTTTTGGGATTGAGGACTCGTGTAGCCCAGATTCCTTATTCTTCTTAGCAAAAGGTCATGTAGTTCCCCTAAAAAAGGACTCCATTTTCCAAATTCATGCTAGAAAACACCATGATTCTTGTTTAGGCCGTAGCAAGAGGAACTTAAGTTTTTTGGGGATTGAGGACCCGAGTAGGCAGATTCCTTATTCTTACTTAGCAATAGGCAGTGAAATTTCCTTTATGTGAGGACTCCCATTACCCAGAGTCCTACTTCAAAAACCTGATTCGTGGTTACGACTTAGGAAGACGGCCTGTAATTTTTGAATTGAGGACTCATATAAGGAAGATTCCTTATACTTTTTTAGCAATATGACGTGTAGTTTCCTGTATATGATGACCTCCATTACCCAGCTTCCTGCTTCACTCTGCAGGATGCCAGTTCCTGGTGATTGAGAATTTCCGTTTTTTGGATATCAAGAGAAAGACGTCCATAATATGCTTTGAACCTGGAATCCAAGATTCCTGGTTCTCATTCACAAGACCTCCCCAAAATGTGGAATATTCCAAACCCAAACCCCTATTCGTACCTGCCCATCCACAAGAATTTTCTGTACTTTGAGGTCACTGGAATCGAGGAATTTTGTACCAATTTACCTTTTGATTCTGGGCAATATGATTATGGTCGTAGATGGTCCCAGGAAGCAACAGTATTTCTAGGACCAAATCCTTGTTTACAACTAACAAGAGGACAGAAAGACCATGAGAATCTGTAATGACAGATTTAGTACATCCATGCAGTAAGTAGCTCTGAAAATGTAGGGACCCAGAAACCCAGATTGATAATTAAACCTTAACAAGGGGACCTGTAAATTCCGGAAAATGAGAACTCCTAGTACCGGATTTCCTTTTAATTCTCAGTAAGATGGCCTGATTTTTCCTGTCGATTTGGATTCCAAATTCAGTATATCAAAAGACAGATGCCAGAAGTTTACTAGTTTCGTGGATTCCATGATTCCTGGTTACCATTAAAAGTACATAGTAAACATTTGGCAAGTGCCATCCCCTAGTCCCTTCTAAAAATAAAAAGAGACACGGATGGGGAAGGACTACAGGGTTCACCTTAAGACCAGAGTTACATCCAATATGGCAAGAATATTCTTTTTTGTCCTGGAATCTGGTCTTAGTTGTTCTGAGGAACCTAACGGACTTGGAGTGCCCAATAACATTTACAACTTTTAAGAGGACCAGAATTTTGCTGGAGTCCTGAAATAACCAATTCATAATATCCGAATGTTAAATTGCTCTGAAACATTTGGGGAGCTCGAAGATCTGTTTCTTGTTTGTCCCATAGCAGACAACCTGGGAATTTTTTGGATTGAGGGCACATACAACAATGATTCTTTATTCGTACTTATTTGGAGACCATGTAGTGTCCTGTATGTGAGGACTCTTTCCCTTGTTTCCTGTTTTGAAACCCTGATTCGTGTTTAGCCCTTAGTAAGAAGTCATGTAGCTTTTTTGATAGAGGAACCGTGGAAAACAGATTTCTTCTCTTTTATTAGCAAGAGGCCATGTAGTTTCTTTTATATGAGGATTACCATTACCCTCATTCATGCCTTGATTCCCTGATTCTTCTTTAGCCATCAGCAAGATGCCCTGCAGATTTTCAGGACTGAGGACTCATATAACCCAGATTCCTTATTTTTAGCAACAGCTGGGCAGTTACATGTATATGAGTACTCCTGTTCACAGATACATGCGTCGAAAACTTGATTCTTGTTTAGATCTTAGGAAGACGCCGTATATTTTTTTGGAGATTGAGAAAACATGTCACCCACATTCCTTATTCTTTCTTAGGAAAAGTCAGTGCATTGTCTCTATATGAGCATTTCATTTACCTAGTTTATGTTTCAAAATCCCAAATTCGTGTTTAGCCCTTAGCAAGAAACCCTGTAGTTTTGTTGGGATGGAGGACACGTGTAAACCAGATTCCTTATTCTCCTTTAGCAATAGATAGTACAGTTTCCTGTATATGAGGACTCCCTCTATCCAGATTCCTAATCCCAAAACATGAAAGTTCGTTATCTCTTAGCAAGACGGACTGTAGTTTTTTGGGATGGAGGCCTCGTGTAACCAAGATTACTTATACTTCCGTAGCAACACGTCATGTAGTGTTCTGTATATTTTGACTTTCATTACTGAAATTCCTGCTTCATTCTCAGCAAGACACCAAGATTTTTCCTGGTGACCTACAATTCCAGTTGCTTGGATATCAAGAGAAAGACTCCCATAAAGTCCTTGACGAATTGGAACCCAAGATTCCTGGTCCCTTTTCAAAAGACACACTAAAAATATGGCGACATAGAAGCCGAGATTGCTGTTTAATCCTTACCAAGACAAAATGTAGATTTAGGCGAGTGAGAACTCCAAGAACCAGATTCCCTTTACGTTCTCAACAAGATGCCCTGAATTTTCTTGTCCATGTGGATTCCAAAACTCTGTGTACCGAAATGCAGATGCCCACATGTTTCCTAAGGACATGGAATCCATGGATCCAGGGTAATATTTAATAATTCGTATTAAATATTTGGCAACTTCTAAACCATCGGACCCTCTACAAATAAAGTACAAACGGAAATTTAAGGATTACCAAGTTCATCTTAAGACCAATGTTACATCCAAATACGGCAATATTATACTTTTTTTCCGGAAATCTGTCCTTAATTGTCCTGAGGAATTCAAGGGATTTGTACTTCCAGATACCGGTTATGACTCTCAGGAAGACCAGAATGTTGCTGGATTCCTGAAATGACTGATTCATAATACCCACAAGCCAAATATCTCTGAAACATGAGACGAGCTAGAAGTCTTGATTCTTGATTATACTGCAGGAAGACACCCTGAGAATTTTTCGGATTGTGGACTAGTGTATCACAGATTCCTTATTCTTCTTTACCAAAAAGCCGTGTAATGTCCTGTGTTTGAGGATAACCTTTCCCCAGAATCTTGTTTGGAAACCCTGATTCTTGTTTTGCCTTTAGAACATGTCATTTAGATATTGTGACGGAGGAACCGTTTAAAAGAGGTTTCTTATTTCTCTTTAGCTAGAGATCATGTAGATTCTGCAAATGAGGACTGCTATTACCTATGTTCCAGCATCTAAACCCTGATTCTTGTTTAGCCCACAGCACATGTCTTGTTGATTTTAAGGACTGAAGATTGCTATAACCCCGATTCTTTTTCACCCTTGGCAAGGGGCTGTGTTTTTTCTGTATATTTGGACTCTCATTAGATACATCCTGCTTTGAAACTCTGATTCTTTTCAGAACTTTCCAAGATGCTCTGTAGATTTTTGGGTTTGAGGACGCATGTAATGCAGATTCCTTATTCTTTCTTAACAAAAGTTCATGTAGTTGCCTGTAAATAAGGACTTCAAATTCCAGATTCATCTTCGAAAACACCATGATTCGTGTTTAGCCCGTAGCAAGATGACCTTAAGGTTTTTTTCTGATTGAGGACCCGAGAAACGCAGATTCCTTATTCTTACTAGCAATAGGCAGTGAAATTTACTTTATGTGAGGTCTCCCATTACCCAGATTACTTCTTCAAAAACCTGATTCGTGGATACGACTTAGGAAGACGGCCTGTACCTTTTGGAATTGAGGACTCATATAAGGAAGATTCCTTATACTACCTTAGCAATATGATATGTAGTTTCCTGTGTAAGACGACCTTCATTAACCAGCTTCCTGCTTCATTATGCAGGATGCCGAGACAGTTCCTGGTGACCGAGAATTTCAGTTTTTTGAATATCAAGAGAAAGACATCCATAATGTTCTTTGGGAACTGGAATGCAAGATTCCTGGTTCCCCTTCAAAATACCTCCCCAAAATGTGGAATATTCGAAACCCAAAACCCCAATTCCTACCCGCCCCCCCACAAGAATTTTCTGTACTTTGAGGACACCTTTATTGAGGAATTTTTTTCCAATATACCTTTTGATTCTGGGGAATATGATTATGGTCGTAGATGGTCCCAGGAAACAAAAGAATTTCTAGGGCCATATCCGTGATTACAACTAACAAGAGGACCAGATAGACCTTGAGGATCTGTGATGACAGATTTAGCATATCCACGGAGCAAGTCGCTCTGAAAATGTAGGGACACCGAAGACCAGATTGCTGACTAAACCTTATTAAGCGGCCCTATAGATTCTAGAAAATGAGAACTCCTAGAACCGGATTTCCTTTTAATTCTCAGTAAGATGCCCTAATTTTACCTGTCGATTTGGATTCCAAATTCCGTATATCAAAAGGCACATGCCCAGAAGTATCCTAGGTTTGTGGATTCCATTATTCCTTGTTACCATTAAAAGTACGTAGTAAACATTTGGCAAGTGCAAAACCCTTGTATCTTCTCGAAATCACAAGAGAAACGGTACGGGAAGGATTACAAGGTTCACCTTAAGACCAGAGTTACATCCAAATATGGCAAGAAGATTCTTTTTGTCCTGGAATCTGGCCTTAGTTGTTCTGTGGAACCAAACGGACTTGGAGTGCCCAATACCAATTACAAATTTTAAGAGGACCAGAATGTTGCTTGAGTCCTGAAATGACCGATTCATAATATCAGAATGCTAAATTGGTCTGAAACATTTGGGGAGCTCGAAGATCTATTTCTTGTTTGCCCCATAGCAGACATCCTGGGAATTTTTTGGATTTAGGGCGTGTACAAATATGATTATTTATTCGTACTTAGTTGGAGGCCATGTAGTGTCCTGTATGTGAGGACTCTCTTTCCCTTCGTTCCTGTTTCAAAACCCTGATGCCTGTTTAGCCCTTAGTAAGAAGTCATGTAGCTTTTTTGATAGAGGAACCGTGGAAAACAGATTTCTTCTCTTTTATTTGCAAGAGGCCATGAAGTTTCCAGGATATGAGGATTGCTGTTACCCACATTCATGCCTCAAATTCCTGATTCTTCTTTAGCCGTCAGCAAAATGCCCTGTAGATTTTCTGGACTGAGGACTCGAATAAACCAGATTCCTTATTTTTAGCAACAGCCATGCAGTTACCTGTATATGAGTACTCGTGTTCACAGATACCTGTGTCGAAAGCTTGATTCTTGTTTAGATCCTATGAAGACGCCGTATATTTTTTTGGAGATTGAGAAAACATGTCACCCACATTCCTTATTCTTTCTTAGGAAAAGTCAGTGCATTTGTCTGTATATGAGCATTTCCTTTCCCTAGTTCATGCTTCAAAAACCCAAATTTGCGTTTAGCCCTTAGCAAGAAACCCTGAAATTTTCTTGGGAAGGAGGACACGTGTAAACCAGATTCCTTATTCTTCTTCTGCAATAGACAGTGCAGTTTCCTGTATATGACGGCTCCCATTATCCAGATTCCTACCCCCAAAACCTGAATGTCGGTTATCTCTTAGCAAGATGGTCTGTAGGTTTTTGGGATTGAGGCCTCATGTAACCAAGATTCCTTATTTTTCCGTAGCAACAGGTCGTGTAGTGTTTGGTATATGATGACTCCCATTACTGAAATTCCTGCTTAATTCTCAGCAAGACGCCAAGATATTTCCTGGTGACCTTAAATTCCAGTTGCTTTGATATCAAGAGAAAGACTCCCATAAAGTTCTTCAGGAATTGGAACACAAGATTCCTGGTCCCTTTTCAATACACACACTAAAAATGTGGCGACATAGAAGCCCAGATTGCTGATTAAACCTTATCAAGAGACTTTGTAGATTTAGGCGATGAGAACACCAAGAACCAGATTACCTGTCCGTTCTCAGCAAGATGCCCTGAATTTCCTAGTCCATTAGGATTCCAAAATTTTGTGTACAGAAATACAGATGCCCAGATGTTTCCTAGGGACGTGGAATCCATGGATACTGGATAAATTTTAATAATTCATACTAAATATTTGGCAACTGCAATACCCCCGGGCCCTCTACAAATGAAGTACAAGCAGAAATTTAAGGATTACCAAGTTCATCTTAAGACCAATGTTACATCCAAATACGGCAATATGATACTTTTTTTCCAGGAATCTGGCCTTAATTGTCCCGAGGAACTTAAGGGATTTGTACTACCAGATACCCGATTACAACTCTCAAGAGGACCAGAATGTTGCTGGAATCCTGAAATGACTGATTCATAATACCCACAAGCCAAATATCTCTGAAACATGAGAAGAGCTCGAAGCCTTGATTCTTGATTATACCGCAGCAAGACGCCCTGAGAATTTTTCGGATTTTGGACTAGTGTATCCCAGATTCCTTATTCTTCTTTACCGAGGGGCCGTGTAATGTCCTGTATATGAGGACTCCCTATCCTCAGAATCCTGTTTGGAAACCCTGATTCTTGTTTTGCCATTAGGAACATGTCATGTAGATTTGTGAGGGAGGAACCGTGTAAAAGAGCTTTCTTACTTCTCTTTAGCTACAGATCATGTAGATTCTGCATATGAGGACTGCTATTACCTATGTTCTAGCTTCTACACCCTGATTATTGCTTAGCCCACAGCAGATGGCCTGTTGATATTTAGGACTGAGGACTGCTATAACCTGATTCTTTTTCTTCCATGGAAAGGGGCTGTGTACATTCCTGTATATTAGGACTCTCATTCGATACATCCTGCTTCGAAACTCTGTTCCTTTTTAGCACTTTCCAAGATGTTCTCTAGATTTTTGGGATTGAGGACTCGTGTAACCCAGATTCCTTAATCTTTCTTAGCAAAAGGTCATGTAGTTGCCTGTAAATAAGGACTCCATTTCCCAGATTCATGCTCGAAAACACCATGATTCGGGTTTACCCCATAACAAGTCGACCTGAAGTTTTTTTGGGGATTGAGTACACGAGTAACGCAGATTCCTTATTCTTACTTAGCAATAGGCAGTAAAGTTTCCTGTATGAGACGACTCCCATTACCCAGAATTCTACTTCAATAACCTGATTCGTGGATACCTCTTAGGAAGACGGCCTGTAGGTTTTGGGATTGAGGACTCATATAAGGAAGATTCCTTATACTTCCTTAGCAATATGACGTATAGTTTCCTGTATATGATGACTGCCATTACCCAGCTTCCTGCCTCACTCTGCAGGATGCCAAGACAGTTCTGGGAGACCGAGAATTCCAGTTTTTTGGATATCAAGATAAAGAAGTCCATAATGTTTTTTGGGAACTAGTACCCAAGATTCCTGTTTCGCCTTCCCAAGACCTCCCCAAAATATGGAATCTTCCAAACCCAGTATCCCAATTCCTACCTGCCCACCAACAAGAATTTTCTGTAATTTGTAGTCACCCGAATCGAGGAATTTTGTAAAAATATACCTTTGTTTCTGAGGAATATGATTGTTGTCGTAGATATTCCCGGGAAACAAAAGGATTTGTAGGGCCAGATTCTTTATTACAACTAAAAAGATGACAAGAAATTTCCTGTGCATCTGTAATGACAGATTTAATGTATCCATGGAGAAAGTCGCTATGAAAAATGTAGGGACCTAGAAGCCCAGATTGCTGATTAAACCTTATCAAGAGACCCTGAATATTCCAGTTAATGAGAATTCCTAGAACTGGATTTCCTTTTGGTTCTCAGCTGATGCCCTGATTTTCCCTTTTGATGTGGATTCCAAACTCTGTATACAAAAAGACAAGTGCCCAGAAGTTTTCTAGGGACGTGGAATTCATGATTCCTGGTTACTTTTAAAAATACGTACTAAATATTTGGCAACTGTAAAACCCTTGTCCCCTCTTAAAATAATAAGAGAAACACAAGGAGATGGATTACAGGGTTCACGTTAAGAAAAGAGTTACATCCACATATGGCAAGAAGATTCCTTTTGTCCTGAAATCTGGCCTTAGTTGTTCCGAGCAACCTAACGGACTTGGAGAGCCCGATAGCCATTTACAACTTTCAAGAGGACCAGAATGTTGCTGGAATCCTGAAATGACCGATTCGTAATGA
>NW_007235765.1:0-819 GCF_000164805.1 Carlito syrichta | reverse complement strand
CATGCGGTCCTCCCACTTAGGCCCCTGAGCAGCCAGATCTCCAGGGACCACAATGCCTGATTTTATTTTGGGAACCTGTTGCCATGACAAGGTCTGTCCACCATACCCAGGCTGTGGTGGCTGAGAGTGGGCCCCTGCACTCCAACCTGGGCAACAGAGTGGGACCCTGACTCAGAATAATAATAAAAACCACCACCATCACCACAACCACAGGCCAGGCTCAGGGGCTCAGCCTGGCATCCCAACCCTTCAGAGACCCAGGCAATTGAATGGCCTGAGTCTGAAGGTTCAACACCAGACCGGGACATGGGGAGAGACTTCATCTCGACCATAAAAAGGAACTTTCCTCCCTGTCATTCGTGGGATATTTCAAAGTTGACCACTAGGCAATCCGTCCTGTGCCTAGGGACATGTGTCCTAGAAGGGCTGTCTCCACCCTCCACATGGGAGCCCCACGGCCAAGACACATGTGAGCACACAGAAGAGATGGCCCCAAGTTAGGGTGGCCATTGAGCACAGAGCAATCAAGGTAATCTGGCAACGCCGTGGCCTGCCTGTGTTCTGATCACCCGGTCTGCCACCTTAGGGTGGGGGACACCCCTTCTTCTCCCAATCACTCCATTGTCGCCTGCCCAAGCTGACTTTTCCCTGGAGAGCTGTGGACACCCATCATGATGTATGTGGCAGGCATCTATTTTGCCATCAAAGTCTTCGTTGGACAGGCTGGGGTATGGTGGCATGATTGTGACTCCTGAGGCCTCACCCTGTGGGGCTGAGGAGGTGCTCCCACCTAAGCCACCGAGCAGCCAGGACTCCAGA
>NW_007235764.1:0-685 GCF_000164805.1 Carlito syrichta | reverse complement strand
CATCCCGGCCCTTCAGAGGCAGAGGCAAGTGAAAGGCCTCAGCTTGTGGGATCAAGAACAGTCCAGGACACTGGGCAAGACCTCATCTCAACCTTGAAAATGAATCCAAAGATTAGTCAGGCGTGGTGAAGCAGGCATGTGGTTCCAATCACTGGGGGGATGATCACCTGATCCTGGCAGGTGAAGTCCACGGTTCCCATTAATGTGCCCCTGTGCTAAGGCCTCGGTGACAGAGCGGGATTCCGATTCCAAATAATAATCTGTCTGGGGAACCTGGGGAACTCCCGCAACAAGTTGGGGAAAGCCATTTTGGGGTGGTTGGGGTTGAAAGGTGCCGAGCTTGGGGGACCTTCACCTGTGGGGGAGGAAGAACTGAGGGCAGGTTTGCAGGAGAATGGATTTCTTTCCTTCTTTCGTTCTTTCCTTCCTTCCTTCCTTCCTTCCTTCCTTCCTTCCTTCCTTCCTTCCTTCCTTCCTTCCTTTCTTTCTTTCTTTCTTTCTTTCTTTCTTTCTTTCTTTCTTTCTTTCTTTCTTTCTTTCTTTCTTTCTTTCTTTCCTTTCCTCCTAGGTTTTCCAGGCTGCTCTCAAACCTCCTAACTCATGCCATCCTTTCTGACTGTGCCTCCCAAACTACTGGGATCACAGGCTTTCTATTTTATCAACATTCTGGTCTCCTGCATGTTCT
>NW_007235763.1:0-817 GCF_000164805.1 Carlito syrichta | reverse complement strand
CTGGACTTGGCGTGCTCAATACCCGTTTACAACTTTTAAGAGGACCAGACTGTTGCTGGAGTCCTGAAATGACCGATTCATAATATCCGCATGCTAATTTCCTCCAAAACATTTGGGGAGCGCGATGCTCTGTTTCATGTTTGTCCCATAGCAGACACCTTGGGAATTTTTTGGATTGGGGCCGCGTATAGTAAAGATTCTTTATTCGTACTTAGTTGGAGGCTGTGTAGAGTCCTCTATGTGTGGACTCTTTCCCTAGAATCCTGTTTCGAATCCCTGATTCTTGTTTCGCCCTTAGTAAGATGCCATGTAGATTTTTTGATAGACGAACCGTGGAAAAGAGATTTCTTTTTCTTTCTTAGCAAGAGTCCATGTAGTTTCCTGCATATGAGGATTGCTATTACTCACATTCATGCCTCGAAACCCTGATTCTTCTTCAGGTGTCAGCAAGATGACCTGTAGATTTTCAGGACTGAGGACTCAGATAACACAGATTCCTTATATTTAGCAACAGTCGTGCAGTTGCCTGTATATGAGTACTCCTGTTCACAGATACATCCATTGAAAGCTTGATTCTTCTTTAGTTCTTAGGAAGACACCGTGTACTTTTTGGGGATTGAGAAAACATGTCACCCAGATTCCTTATTCTTTCATAGGAAAAGTCAGTACAGTTTTCTGTATATGAGGATTTAATTTCCTAGGTTATGCTTCAAAAACCCAAATTTGTGTTTAGCCCTTCCGAAGACACCCTGATGCTTTCTTGGGAATGGAGGACACGTGTAAACATGATTCCTTATTCTCCTTTAGCAATAGACAG
>NW_007235762.1:0-796 GCF_000164805.1 Carlito syrichta | reverse complement strand
GAAGCAGGAAGCTGGGTAATGGAGGTGGGACATATACAGGAAACTATACGTCATATTGCTAAGGAAGAATAAAGTATCTTCCTTATATGAGTCCTCAATCCCAAAAACTACAGGCCGTCTTCCTAAGAGGTAACCACGAATCAGGATTGAAGTAGGAATCTGGGTAATGGAAGTCCTCACATACAGGAAACTTCACTGCCTATTGCTAAGTAAGAATAAGAAATCTGCGTTACTCGTGTCCTCAATCCCAAGAAAACCTCAGGTCGTCTTGCTATGGTCTAAACACGAATCATGGTGTTTTCGAGCATGAATCTGGGAAACGGAGTCCTTATTTACAGGCAATTACATGACCTTTTGGTAAGAAAGAATAAGGAATCTGGGATACACGAGTCCACAATTCCAAAAATCTACAGAGCATCTTGGAAAGTGCTAAAAAGAATCAGAGTTTTGAAGCAGGATGTATCTAATGAGAGTCCTAATATAAAAGAAAATAAACAGCACCTTGCCAAGGAAGAAAAAGAATCGGGGTTATAGCAGTCCTCAGTTCTAAAAATCAACAAGCCATCTGCTGTGGGCCCAACAAGAATCAGGGTTTAGAAGCTGGAACATAGGTAATAGCAGTCCTCATGTACAGAATCTACTCGATCTGTAGGTAAGGAGAAATAAGAAACCTGTTTTACACAGTTACTCCCTCACAATATCTACATGACATCTTGCTAATGGCAAAACAAAATCAGCGTTTCCAAACAGGATTCTAGGAAAAGGGAGTCCTCATATACAAGACATTACATGCTCG
>NW_007235761.1:0-877 GCF_000164805.1 Carlito syrichta | reverse complement strand
CTCTTTCAGATAGGCCAAAATCCTCAGCTGACATCAGACACAACTTAACATTACTATTTCAAACCTAATTTTCAATCTTTTTTTTTTCAGAATTAGCACATATATTTATTTATTTTGAGTTGGGGTCTTATTCTGTCACCCAGGCTAGAATGCAGTGGCATGATCACAGCTCACCACAGCCTCCACCTCCTGGGCTTAGGCCATCTACCTGCCACAGCCTCCTGAGTAGCTGAGTGCTGCCACACCTGGCTAGTTGTTTTGATTATTTTTTTGTACAGAGGTGGTCTCACTATGTTGCGCAGGCTGGTCTGGAACTCCTGGCCATGAGTCAATAAGCCACTCCACTTGACTGGCCATACCTGATCTCCAAGTAATCATGTGTCCCTCTGCACACATCCTGCTTTCTCCTGAGCACATTTCTCTAGCTCTTACTCTTGTAAGCACCATATGAAGAGCTTCTACTCCCACTTTCACCTTCTTACTCAAAACACTGATGACCTCGTACAAGCCACAATGGTGGTGGAGTCTCCTTTTGAGTACTCAGGAGGAGGAATGCATAGACATGCACAGTGAGACCATCTGTACAAATGCCCAGGGAACAGCTTCTCTCAACTGCTAGGGTGCCATGACATTCTAGAATGGCTGACATTTCAGAATTCACACATTGTCAACCTGGACTTGGAGAAAGTAGAGGGAGGTGTCTGGAGGTGGAAGTTCAGCCCTGCTCATCCACCCCCAACACACATGCTCATCTGCTCCAGGTCTAAATCTGTCTCTGCACCTCTTGACAGCATGGGTGTTTGAATTTGCACCATTAAAAATTCTAAGAATCCCAGGACCTGTCAGTGCCTACCACCATGCAAGGCCTGAGAGGATA
>NW_007235760.1:0-684 GCF_000164805.1 Carlito syrichta | reverse complement strand
CAATGACATAATTATTTTCACCTGAGAAGGCTACAAAGAAAGTCACTGGCACAAAGAGAAATGGGAAACTTTGGAAGAAGTGAAAAAATTGACAGGTCATTTGATTAGCCAATTTGGGGCGTGCTAAGTTTGAGAATAAAAAAAAGAACAGTCTGCTCTTGACTTCTCTGTAAGATCTCTTGGTCTTTTAAATGCAGGCCTGGTGCTGTTAGTCTCCCATTTGTATTATCTAGGACAGTGTCCTGAAGTCTTCTAGATGGTGGGCCTTCTCCCAAGCTAGCAGAGTTGAACTGTCTGCTAAGACCTACACATTTTGTGAGATCTATGTGTTGTCTACCCGAGCTCATATGGACTGTGCACACCATCCATGGGGGTGAGGATCATGGGATTCTGGAACACATGACAGCTGATTGTTGGGGTCCTTAGGTGAGTCATTCTGTGGGGTTCACAGGCAATCCTCTTGGTAAAGTCTGAGAGTTGGTTAAGTGGGTCTGTGACTGATCTCTTCAATGTATCCACAATGTTAGAAGGACTCTAAGGTTCCCAGAAAAATATTCTGGTCCATGGGTGGTTGCCAAAATTTATGTTTCTGTCAGGCATGAGAACTAGAACCTCCTAATCCACCATCTTGCTGATTTTTTTCTAAGTTATAAGAAGTTCAGCTGGGTGCAGTGGCTCAGCCTG
>NW_007235759.1:0-1188 GCF_000164805.1 Carlito syrichta | reverse complement strand
TTTTGTTAGCATTTTAACTATACTGTCCTGAATTTTTTTTTTAGTTGAAGTTTCACTCTGTTGCCCAGGCTAGAGTGAGGTGGCACACTCATGGCCACCGCAGCCTCAACCTGCTGAGCTCAGACGATCCTTCCACCTTAGCCTTCCAAGCAGCTAGAACTACAGGCACGTGCCCCTACTTCCACCTGATCTTTTGATTTTTTGTAGAGATGAGGTCTTGCCAAGTTGCCCAGGCTGGTATCGAACCCATGAGCTCAGGCAATCCTCTCACTTCACCCTCCCAAAGTGCTGGGATTATAGGCATGAGCCACCGTGCCCAGCCTCATGTCCTGACTTCGTAAACAGACGTTCACATTCTTGGGAGTATATACCCAATTTATTCTTTCTTATGCTTCTCACTGGGCCTAGCAAAGTACTTAAACATAGCAGGTATGCAACTACTATTTGGTACTATACTCTGTTTATAAGTCATAAATGTATATCTGCTAATTTTTAAAAAGAGAACTGGCATATGTTATTTTGCAAGAACATCTTCTTAAGAATTTTTTAAAAACTTGTGACTTACATCTTGTTGGTTCAGAAACTAACACCAAACAGTGATTCTAATGGCTTGATGAAAGAGGGTTTAGTCAGGCCTTTTTGCTTTTCATATTTGTTCAATTCCGCCATAAAATTCCTTCTCAGTTGTACACCAAGGGCCAGGAGCATTTTTGCCCTGATACATAATTTAATCAAGCAGCTTCTAGTTATGTCAAACTAAGCTATGTTGTGGAATTGCAACTACAAATCACATAAAAAATAATATAATTTGGACATTCCCCTCTGGTCCCCTCCCACTGTGGGAGCTTTTTTGTCCTCTCAATAAATCCTGCTTTCAAAAAAAAAAAAAAAAATATATATATATATATATATATATAATTTTTCTTTACTTCTTTATGATGGCATTTCTATACCCAAGCAAACAGCCTTTCTGTCTTCCATCTTTTTAAATGCTTTCTTAAGAAAATTTGCTCCCAAAGGGAAAAACAGCAAAAACAAAACAAAACCACGCACTGATCAGCAAGGCAATTATGTTGGAAGGAAAAATATGTACGTGACAAACAGCATAACCCATGGGTTATCTGGTCTCTATGAAGAGAACTTTTCAGTTGGATGTGGGTGGGTGAAATTGCTCTGTCACCCACCAAA
>NW_007235758.1:0-11354 GCF_000164805.1 Carlito syrichta | reverse complement strand
GCCTTGCACTGTAGTTGTTTGCATTTTTAATTTATTTATTTAAAATTGTGGGGTACAAGTACACCTTGAACTACCGTATTACTATAAGACAAGGATTGAAAGTGGTGGGAAACTGGGGGAAGGGGATGGGGTGATGGGAAGGAAGGATTGACAGTAGTCGATACCTACCTGGGGAAGCGGGAAGGGCAGACCTCACAAGTCTTTTATGTAAAATGGCATAGTATTTGCATGCAACCTGTGCAAATTCTCCTGTATACTTTATATCATTTTTGTATTACTTATAATGCTTAATATAATGTAAATGCTATCTAAATAGTTGTTATATTGTATTGTTTAGGAAATAATGACAAAAATAATCTGTACATGTTCACTACAGATGCAATTATTGTAGGCCTAACTACATTTTGATTTGTGGTTGGTTGAATCTGTGGATGCAGTATCTGTGGGTACAGAAGGCTCATCATATATTCTAATTATATATATATATATATATATATATATAATTGTCATATTCTCCTGAGGAATTCATACCTTTATCATTATATAATGACTTTCTTTGTCTTTTGTGACAGTTTTTGACTCAAAGACTATTTAGTCTGCTGTGGGTGTAGGTACCCCTGTTGTCTTTTGGATATCATATACACTGAATATCTTTTCCCATATATTCACTTTCAGGCTATATACATCTATAACGCTAGAGTGTGTCACCTGTAGGTAGCATCTAGATGGATTTTTTAAAAATCCATTCAGTCAATCTGTGTCTTTTGGTCGAGAATGTGATCCACTTACATTTAAAATGATTATCGATAGGTAATAACTTACTATTGACATTTTTCTTGCAAGTTGTAGTACTTATATTTATTTATTCCTCTCTTGCTGTCTTAGTTTTTTGTGGTGATATTCTTTGATTTGTCTTTATCTTTTGCGAATCTACTACAGGGTTTTTTGTTATTACCATGAGGCTTACATAAAGCATCTAATAGCTATAATAGTGTATTTTAAATTTATGACAACTTTAACAAAATATAGAAGTTTTATACTTTTACTCCCCAATTTTATATTATTGATGTTACAATTTTTTTAATAGTATATGTCCATAAAAAAATTCTTATATCTATAGTTATTTATTTATTTATTTTTTGAATTGGAGTCTTACAGTGTTTCCCAGGCTGAAGTGCAGTGGCACACTCACAGCCAAACCAGCATTGATCTGCTGGTATCTGGTGATCCTTCCACCTCAGCAACTGTAGCTATTTTTAATATTTTTGTCTTTTATGCTTTATACTAGAGTTGAAAATAATTTATGTAGTACCATTACAGCATTCAAATATTTTAAATTGTATTCTATGTTTATCTTGATTAATTCATTTTATGTCTTCATATGTTTTAATATTGCTGGTTAGTGTCCTTTCATTTTCAAATTGAAGCATACCCATTAGCATTTTCTTTGTAAAACAAAATCTACTGGTGATAAATGTCATCAGGCTTTGTTTGTCTTGGAAGGTCTTGATCTCTCTTTCATTTTTGATGAACAGCTTTGCTAGATAAAATATTCTTGATTGACATTTTTTAAAAATTTCTTTGATTGTTTGAATATTTCATTTCAGTCTCTCTGGTTTGCAAGTTTTCTGCTAAGAAATTTACTGATAATCTTATGAAACTTCCTTTGTAAATGATAAGTGACTTTTTTCTTGCTGCTGTCATCATTTTCTCATCTTTGACTTTTGACAACTTGATTATGATGTGACTTGATGATGATCTCTTTGTACTCAACTTATTTAAATTTCTTTGGGCATTATATATCTGGATTCATCTCCTGTTCCAGATTTGGGAAGTTTACTATTATTTCTTCTTTAGATAAGCTTTCTGACCTTTTCTTTTTCTTTGCTTCTTCCAAAATTTCCATATTATGTATAATATTCTCTTTGATAGTGTCCCATATGTCCTGTAGACTTTCTTCACTCTTTTTGTTCTTTTGAGTTTTGTTCCTCTGACTGGATAATTTAAAATGATCTATCTTTGAATTTGCTAATTCTTCTTTTTGAGTTGGAGTCTCATTCTGTTGCCCAGACTGGAGTGCAGTGGCCACTCCTGGCCACCGCAGCATCGACCTGCTGGGCTCCGGTGATCCTTCCGCCTCAGCCTTCCAAGTAGCTGGAACTACAGGCGTGCGCGACCACGCCTGGCTCATTTTTGATTTATTGTAGAGATGAGGTCTTGCCAAGTTGCCCAGGAGGGACTCGAACCCACGGACTCAGGCAGTCCACTCATCTCAGCCTCCCAAAGGCATGGGATTACAGGCTGAGCCACTGAGTCCGGCTGCTAATTCTTCTGTTGTAGTTCTCTAATAAAGTTTTCATTTTGGATAGTCTATCTTTTAGCTTTAAAATTTCAACTTGGTCTTTTTCATGGTTTCCATCTCGTTGTTGAACTTCTAATTTTGATCATGTATTGTTTTTCCTGATTTTTTTTAGTTTTCTGTGTCCTCTTGTAGTTCACTGAACTTTTCAAATATGATTATTTTGCATTCTTTTTCAGACAATTTGTAGATTTCACTTTATACTATTATTTTGGTAGTGTCTTATTTTCTTGATTTTTTTTGCTTTCCTTGAAGACTTTGTTGCTATCTTTACATTTGTAGAAGCAGTCATATCCTCTAGTCATTACTGACTGGCTTTGGGAAATGAAGGTCTTTACCAACAAGCCCAGCTGGAAAATCTGGAGGTCTTGGACTTTTATGTGGACATGCCAGCTCTATTCTTTTTGCTATTCTTGAGGAAGAAAGTCTTAGGGATTGTTTGCTTTCTCTTGCTCTTTCTTTTCTTTCCATTTACTTAATTGTTTTATTAATGAATTCTCATCATGGATATAAAGAGAAAGAAAGAGAGCTGATGAAGACCTGGATTGAAATGGCAGTGAAAATGACATAATGGCAAAATTAGAGAGATGTTAAAAACAAAAAAGCAGTTCCATTGCTAACAGATTTAATACAACGTATGAAGAGGAGAAATAGCAATGACATAATTATTTTCACCTGAGAAGGCTACAAAGAAAGTCACTGGCACAAAGAGAAATGGGAAACTTTGGAAGAAGTGAAAAAATTGACAGGTCATTTGATTAGCCAGTTTGGGGCATGCTAAGTTTGAGAATAAAAAAAAGAACAGTCTGCTCTTGACTTCTCTGTAAGATCTCTTGGTCTTTTAAATGCAGGCCTGGTGCTGTTAGTCTCCCATTTGTATTATCTAGGACAGTGTCCTGAAGTCTTCTAGATGGTGGGCCTTCTCCCAAGCTAGCAGAGTTGAACTGTCTGCTAAGACCTACACATTTTGTGAGATCTATGTGTTGTCTACCCGAGCTCATATGGACTGTGCACACCATCCATGGGGGTGAGGATCATGGGATTCTGGAACACATGACAGCTGATTGTTGGGGTCCTTAGGTGAGTCATTCTGTGGGGTTCACAGGCAATCCTCTTGGTAAAGTCTGAGAGTTGGTTAAGTGGGTCTGTGACTGATCTCTTCAATGTATCCACAATGTTAGAAGGACTCTAAGGTTCCCAGAAAAATATTCTGGTCCATGGGTGGTTGCCAAAATTTATGTTTCTGTCAGGCATGAGAACTAGAACCTCCTAATCCACCATCTTGCTGATTTTTTTCTAAGTTATAAGAAGTTCAGCTGGGTGCAGTGGCTCAGCCTGTAATTCCAGCACTTTGGGAGGCCAAGGCGAGAGGATCGCCTGAGTCCCAGGGTTCGAGACCAGCCTGGGCAACTTGGTGAGACCTCGTCTCTACAATAAATCACACACACACACACACACACTAGCCAGGCATGGTGGCATGTGTCTGTAATTCCAGCTAATTGGAAGGCGGAGGCGGAAGGATTGCCAGAACCCAGCAGGTTGAGGTTGCGGTGGCCGTAACAATACCACTGCACTCGCCTGGGCGACAAGCATGAGACTCCAACTCAAAAAAAAAAAAAAAAAACGATGGTCAATAACCATCATGCATAGCTGGCAATGTCTAAATCCTTTTTCTCATGGCGATTCATATGAAAAAAAAGCTACTTTGTATGGTTAAGGGTTATCACGTTTCCATTTTGGACATTTTTGCTTACTTTTCTGAGGAAAAGACATAAATGTGATCTAACCTAAATGCAAATTATAATTCAGAAGCATGGAAGACATTGACATTTCTGTGGCTTCCAATATCAATGCTGCCTGATTGTGTGTATTGCCAAAGTTGACTTTTGTTGTTTTGCCTCATATATACTGGATTTGACTACAGTAGCTGTCTGGGGCTTCTTATGGTTAGAGTTCTAGTCTCCCTAAAGTCCTAACTCTCAGTATCTGTAACTATGCATTTATTCACCTTAACCTTAACCTTTGTAGATGATCAAGTTAAGATGAGGGCTGTATCCTTATAAAAATGTTGGAAACAGAGATACATACATGCAGGGAGAATATCATGCATAGATTATGCTGCCAAAATCCAATACTACTAGAAGCGAGAAGAGATGCCTGGAACCCATGCTTCTAGGGGGGTTATCTATTAGAGGGAGCATCTCCTTATTGACACCTTAACCTCAGAACTCTGAGAAAATAAATTTCTCTTGTTTAAGTCACTTAGTTTGTGATGCTTTGTTAAAGTTGCCCTAGACAACAAATGCAAGACTGTTATTTAGAAATCCATACTTTCCACGGTTTGCCCCACTTGAGCACTTGGTATTGAATGTTCTACATGATAAGGATTTTAGAAAGTTTTGATGGGGCACAAGCTGTCAAAGCCATATCCCTAAAGGAGTTTACTCCAGAGAGATAAATTAGAGTCACAGAGGCTGAAAAATGTACTGATGTTTTTGGCTTTTGACACTCATGTTTATTAGATGCGTCTGGCCCATGACAGTTACCTGCAACTAAAAAGATGCAAAACCCTGTTGGGCTCATATGTGGCTGGGAAAGGTCCATCATTCTTATTTCATTAAATCATAGTATATTTAATGTGCTAATCTTCAGAGTAATAGAGACAGAGCTATGAGTAAAAGTCTTCTGGGAATTGGGTAATGAAAATATTTTGGTGGATGACAGAGCAATTTCACCCACTCACATCCAACTGAAAAGTTCTCTTCATAGAGACCAGATAACCCACGGGTTATGCTGTTTGTCATGTACATATTTTTCCTTCCAACATAATTGCCTTGCTGATCAGTGCGTGGTTTTGTTTTGTTTTTGCTGTTTTTCCCTTTGGGAGCAAATTTTCTTAAGAAAGCATTTAAAAAGATGGAAGACAGAAAGGCTGTTTGCTTGGGTATAGAAATGCCATCATAAAGAAGTAAAGAAAAATTATATATACATATATATATAAAATATATATATATATATATATTTTTTTTTTGAAAGCAGGATTTATTGAGAGGACAAAAAAGTTCCCACAGTGGGAGGGGACCAGAGGGGAATGCCCAAATTATATTATTTTTTATGTGATTTGTAGTTGCAATTCCACAACATAGCTTAGTTTGATATAACTAGAAGCTGCTTGATTAAATTATATATCAGGGCAAAAATGTTCCTGGCCCTTAGTGTACAACTGAGAAGGAATTTTATGGCAGAATTGAACAAATATGAAAAGCAAAAAGGCCTGACTAAACCCTTTTTCATCATGCCATTAGAATCACTGTTTGGTGTTAGTTTCTGAACCAACAAGATGTAAGTCACAAGTTTTTTAAAAGTTCTTAAGAAGATGTTCTTGCAAAATAACATATTCCAATTCTCTTTTTAAAAATTAGCTGATATACATTTATGACTTATAAACAAAGTATAGCACCAAATAGTAGTTGCATACCTGCTATGTTTAAGTACTTTGCTAGGCCCAGTGAGAAGCATAAGAAAGAATAAGTTGGGTATATACTCCCAAGAATCTGAATGTCTGTTTAAGAAGTCAGGACATGAGGCTGGGCACATGGCTCATGCCTATAATCCCAGCACTTTGGGAGGGTGAAGTGAGAGGATTGCCTGAGCTCATGGGTTCGATACCAGCCTGGGCAACTTGGCAAGACCTCATCTCTACAAAAAATCAAAAGATCAGGTGGAAGTAGGGGCACGTGCCTGTAGTTCTAGCTGCTTGGAAGGCTAAGGTGGAAGGATCGTCTGAGCTCAGCAGGTTGAGGCCGCGGTGGCCATGAGTGTGCCACCTCACTCTAGCCTGGGCAACAGAGTGAAACTCCAACTAAAAAAAAAATCAGGACAGTATAGTTAAAATGCTAACAAAAATTTAGGTAATATATAATCCGAACCAAGTGAATGATAAAGCAGACAGTCAGTGCTACAGTCATTCAAAAAAAGGAAATGTTCAGTTAATTCAACCACTGTCTCATTCACTCTTTCAGTCAGTTAGCAAATGATTACTGAGTGTCCATTTTATGCCAGATATGGCCTGAGTGAGAGAAACACTAGAATACGCACATAGCACTTAACACGTGTGCAGCAGTCTAAGTTATAGACTACTGTTGCATCCATGATGATATGTTTAATATATCCTATCTTGTGTTAAAAGTTTTGTTAGCCGGGCTCGGTGGCTCAGCCTGTAATCCCGTGCCTTTGGGAGGCTGAGATGAGTGAATTGCCTGAGCCCGTGGGTTCGAGACCCGCCTGGGCAGCGAGACCTCATCTCTACAATAAATCAAAAAATCAGCCGGGCATGGTAGCACATGCCTGTAATTCTGGCTACTCAGAAGGCTGAGGCGGAAGGATCGCCGGAGCCCAGCAGGTCGAGGCTGCGGTGGCCGGGAGCGGCCACTGCACTCCAGTCTGGGTGACAGAGTGAGACTCCAACTCAAAAAACAAAAAAAAAAGTTTTGTTTATGTTTTCTGTTCTTTTATTTGTTTTTTAAATGTATCTATTCTCTTCTTTTTGTGTTTTCTATTTAAGCTATTTTTAATATCATTTTAATTATAAAATACGATGAATTTTGAAGGTGTCCTTAATGTTTTACATTTGGTTTGCAGCTTTCTTTTCCATCTCTGTCTTTTACGTTTTGTCAAGATTTTGATATTGGGGATGGGTTAGCCCAATAAATGTTTCCAAAGTAGCACTTATAACTTTTGAGTATTCTAAAATGGTTTATAGAGCACAGGAAATATCTGTTTTTTGATGGCTTTAAGATCTCTTACATTTATTTTAAAATGTTCCCCAAGTTTTCTTTTCTAATAATTAAAACCTAGCTGAAGTGGATCTTTTGAATCGCTTCCTTGGCTACATGAGAAATTCAACATGCTTTTAATAGCCTATTTTAATATAATTTTTGTTTTACTCTGATTGCGATCATTTCATTATTTTTTATAATATGTATATTTTTTCAGGAAATTTTTTTTAACCTTGTGTTAAGTTTCATCTTATTCTTAATAGTCGCTTAAACGCAATTTTTAAAAATTGGCTTAGATATCAGCTATTACTCTTTTTATCATGACCTCCCCTTCTTGAGTTATAAATTTGCCTTTATCCCTTGGTAGAATCACATCTTCAAGTAATTTTATTTTTCCAAGATTGTGGATGAGACATTTTTCTCAACATGTCTACATTTTATAAAAACTTTCGATTTCCCTCATGTCTGGGTGACAGGTTGGCTTAGCATGACGTCTTTTGTTCACTAACCTTTTTCCTTCAAAATTTTGTGGTTGCTTCTTTAATTATCTCTTGGTATTTCACACTGCAAAAGAAGAGTCTGAAGTCAGCCCAGTTTTGATTTTTCTGTAGTAACATGTGTTTTCTGGAGGATTGCTTGTAAGATGGTTTGTTTTTCTTGCAAGTCCAATATTTTGTCACTCTTGAGTTTCTTTTTAATAATCTACACTAAACTCCTTAAGCCCCCTTAAACCTAAGAATAATATTCAACAGTTGTGTCCATATTTGTCTTATCACAAATGGAATCTGTTGACTCCCTCTCTTCTGCTACCCTCCAAGTTCAAGTCACCACTACCTTTTACCCGAACTCTCACTGTAAGAAACTCTGACTTGCTTCTTGACAAGCCTGCACACTCCAGTCAGGAAGATTATTTACTTCCCAAATTCAAATCTGTTTATATCACGTATCTATTAAATTACCTCAATGGCTTTCAGATAAAGAACAAAATTTCTACTACGGATTTCACAGAATTTAAAAATTGCAGGTGGAGATTTACTGATAGGTTGTAGAATCAACTTGATAGATCATGCGAATGTTAAAGAAACCCTCCCACACACGAAACATACACATATAACGTAAGTCTAAACCGAACAGTTCATGAACTGTTACCTACTTTTGCTACAAGAAAAGCACTCTGATACGTCCTGCTTTATTCTGTCCTTTCATTTTTTAAAAGAAATGCTCTCATGGTCTAGCAAACTGATTTCTATACGCGAATACACATTGATGTGGGCACTGGGCTATGATATAAAAAGTATTTCTTACATTATAAAAAAAATGGTTGGGGTCTCTGACCTGTTATGCCCTGGATGGTTTGCCCTTTACTACCTCCCCATTGTCATCTCACACACGTTTCTCTCGATTCAGGTCCTCTGGCATGCTGGCTGTAGTGTCTGTGTGTTCCTCAGCCTGTTATTTCTCGACCTACTGTTCCCCAACCATGCTGTGTGCACTTTTACCAAAGTCTTCATGGATGCCATTCCCTCTGCCTGGCACTCACCAGTTCCCTGGCTCATTCCACTGTCTCTCAAAGCTCATGTGAAATGTGCTTTCTTCAGGGAAACCTCTGACCTTCCACTAGCTCAGATCCTTCTCACATGCTCCCATAACACCATCTACTTTCTTTTCCTATTTTTAATTTTGTGTTTAGTCACGTGATTATCTGCCTGTCTTCCCCACTCACCCACAAGGCAGGGATGCAGCAAACGTCCCTCACAAATAATTATCCTCAGTGTTTTTTGCATAATGAAACCCAAATCGTTATCTACACATGTGTGTAATAGACAAATGCATATTCATACACCGCTTTGTTCCAGTTTGGGAAGATTGTTCATTATTGTACTTTTAGTTACTGCTTTTTTTTTGAACGTCTTGTTTCTTCCTACTCTTGTATCTTGAAGACATCTCGATTTCTTGTGATAGATACATTTTTCCTTTTATATCAACTCAGTATTTTAATATCTACTCTTTTCCTCTGCATTCCAAAATAGCTTTTCAACTCTCTTATTCTCATCAGTTACTGAATTTAGACAGTATACCGTCTGGCATTAGGTTACCTCTACTTTTTACTTATTGCATCATAGATTTCTTGCTTGAACCTGTTATGTTTTGTTTGTTTGTTTGTTTTTTGAGTTGGAGTCTCACTCTGTCACCCAGACTGGAGTGCAGTCGACCTGCTAGGCTCCGGCGATCCTTCCACCTCAGCCTTCCAAGTAGCTGGAATTACAGGCATGCGCTACCACGCCCAGCTGATTTTTTGATTTATTGTAGAGATGAAGTCTTGCTGCCCAGGCGGGTCTCGAACCCACGGGCTCAGGCAATTCACTCACCTCAGCCGCCCGAAGGTGCAGGATTACGGGCTGAGTCACTGAACCTGGCTCCTGTTATGTTTTTAATCTCACTCTGTAATCTTAAAATCCCAGCCTTCTCACTTCTCATTGCTGTATGTACCTTTATCATGTAAAACACATCTTACTTTATTCTATTGAAGATTCTAAGCCATTTTCTTAAAATGTCTTCTGGTATTTTATTGTAACTTGGTTTGCAAAACTTACTTATTCTTTTAGGACTCAGGAGGATAATATTGTTTCATTTGAGTTTTGAAATCTCTCTCTCTCTCTTTTTGTCTGCAGGCTGTGTGTGCTACTTATTGTCCATTTGGGAGCTGCAGGTTTTCAGAGTTCTTGCTATAGTACAACATGGCATACAAATGTCTAGGTCAAATTCATTTATCTGAAGATACTCTGTTGGCACTGTGGGCATGAGATGGAAACTTCTGCTTCACAGCCAAATTATCCAATGCACACCATAATTTCTCTGTATCTTTATGGATTTGTTGAATGGGAGTGTGCAGATGGATTGGAATTCTTATTTTGGTTGATTCAGAACTTTGGCAGAATATTGATAGTGAAGCCCTACTCATTTCTCGGGTTGACGGAGAACGTGACTTTCAAAGTTGGGAATAAGCAAAGAAATATGTTGAATGTCCACTTTTTGTCTGCTTTCTGCTTGGCAGATTTAATGATGCAAAACACAGGTAGGCGAGTGCTTGCTTCTAAAACCAGCTCTGTTGTCTCTATAGTTAGTCAAAATTCCTCTATATGAAGGCAACAGATTAACGAGCGATTTTAGTTTTTACTTATGCTTGTTTTCTACTTTATGTATTTTAATGCATATTAGGCTATGATATTCAAATTGTAAGATTGACCTTCAAAGTTCACAGATGAACTATTCTTAAATTTGAAAAGAAGGGGAGTTCACTTTTTGGCATCAGGCAGGAAGATATTCTTAAAATCTTTTTTAGGATTAGTTGTTTAAATTGGACTGGGAATACTAACCCATCTTAGGCAGATGCGAAATAAATCTATAGCAAAGCATCTTTTCTTGGGAATATTTTTATTTTATGAAATTGATCATAGTTGTGGATTTATCCCCCCTCAACTGAGGGGTTTTATAGAACCTACAAAATATGAAGACTTGTTCTGTGCATGTAAGGCAATCAAAATGCTAACAATTCCTTCAATACTTTTACTTACCTGAATTTCTCAATTAAGAGGTGTTGAAAATTGCCAGACCCGCATAATTCTAGAGTCTTTGGAATATCTGAAATAATGGAATATTGCAGTTGTTATGTATTCATTTATACATAGCTATATAGGTTTATCACCTAGAAAATAATAACTAGGAATATGGAAATTTTTCTGTTTCAGTCTTCTTGGTGTGTGTCATGTTTTTCACTCTGATGTGTAGGCTGTGGTATTGTAGAGTTGTCTAGTTTTTGACGGATACTTATGCCTTTATTGTTTCTTTTTTAGTAATCGTACCATGGGCAAAAGTTTCCCAAAATATTTTACTTATTGTTGTCACTTGTTATTGAGCACTTCCTTACAGAGCTATCTTTTTGATACAGATATAAACTTGATGAGTCATTGAGTGATTTAAGTTAAAATAAATTTGATAGCTTTGGGGGCATTTGCTCAAGGGGAAAGAGGAAATTGTGTTTTCTACAGGTATTGTTAAATCAAGACACAAGATAGCTAACTTTATTCTTCTAGAATATATATGGTCAAGATTGGTTTCAAACTATCTTCTATCAATATATTCAAAGAAAACTTTTTCCCATGGACAATTCTTAATAAAGAACTGTTAATTATTTTCTTTGTTATTTATCTTAAGTG
>NW_007235757.1:0-930 GCF_000164805.1 Carlito syrichta | reverse complement strand
TCATATGATAATCTTAAATTCTATAACAAAGGATAACGTAATCCGTGACTGACATATTCTCTAAACCTTTTTCATCCTAAACTGATTGATTTATGCCAAGTAAAGCAATTCTATAGAAGCTTAAGTATTTACTTTACAAACGAAAGTGGCCCATCCCAGAATGTTTGGAATGTGGCCCAGTCAAAGTTCACAGTGGGCTACCGGCAAGTAACCCAGCTGCATTCTTTCAACAAAATGACTGTCTTCTAAAACTATATTCTACAATTTACATCTTCAATAAATCCTAAGATCATGACTCAGAAGCCTGTGACCCATACTAAGGCTCTTAGATGTGACACAAGTTGGAATTATAAGTTGTGTGAAAGCCAAAACTGCAGTTTGCGGAAGAATGGGAGCAATGAGCTTCTAAAGTTAGCTTGTGTTCATCCCGGTCTCAGAGTTTTTATGTTTTGAGCTCACAGGAGCTTAATCTGGTTAGTGCTGAGTAGAAAGGGGTAGGAGATGGGGTCAATAGCTCCTGAACACATCCTAGAGGTCTCAGGGTCAAAGGCCCTTCCTGATCCCTAATGCGCAGTGGGCCTCCGTGGTCGGCTCCCAACACTTATTTTTCCTTATTTTTGTATTTATTTATTGAGTTTCACTTTTTCTTCAGACTCCAATATGATTAGGGATTAATTCTTTAGAAATGTACATTTCGTTGTAAAGCCAAAAGGAAAACAATCTCCAAAGCATCCTGCAAATTTGTAACAACATATTTCTCTTTGGCATTTCAACTTTCAAGACAAGGACTACTGAATGTTTTGTCAATATAGGGAGAAACATCAGCAGTGACAGAGTAATCAGAGACAAACACAGTCAAGAGGTTAGGAATGTCTATATGCCAGTCCACTATACAGATTATTTTACTGTATGTGGTCACTTATTCAGTTC
>NW_007235756.1:0-781 GCF_000164805.1 Carlito syrichta | reverse complement strand
CCATTCCCCAGAATACTGTTTGGAAACCCTGATCTGTTATAACTTAACAAGTTGTCATGTAGATATTGTGACGGAGGAACCATGTAAAACAGGTTTCTTATTTCTCCTTAGCAAGACATCGTGTAAATTCTGTATATGAGGACTGCTATTACCCATGTTGCACCTTCTAAACCCTGATTCTTGTTCAGCCCACAGCAGATGATATGTTGATTTTTAGGAATGAGGACTGCTATAATCCCGATTCTTTTTCTTCCTTGGCAAGGGGCCATGTATTTTCCTTTATTTTAGGACACCAATTGCATAGATCCTGCTTCAAAACTCTGATTCTCTTTTACCCCTTTCCAAGATGCCCTGTAGATTTTTGGGATTGAGGACTCGTGTAACCCAGATTCCTTATTTTTTCTTAGCAAAAGGTCATGTAGTTGTCTGTATATAAGGACTCCATTTCCCCAGATTCATGCTCGAAAACACCCTGATTCATGTTTAGCCCATAGTAAGATGACCTGAAGTTTTTTTGAGATTGAGGACATGAGTTACACAGATTCCTTATTTCTACTTAGCGATAGGGAGTGAAGTTTCCTGTATATGAGGACACCATTACCCAGATTCCGAATTCAAAAATCTGATTCGGGTTACCTCTTAGGAAGATGGCCTGTAGTTTTTGTGATTGAGGACTCATGTAACCAAGATTTCTTATACTTTCTTAGCAATATGACGTGTAATTTCCTGTATATGACGACTCCCATTACCCAGTTTCCTGCTTCACTCTGCAGGACGCCGA
>NW_007235755.1:0-807 GCF_000164805.1 Carlito syrichta | reverse complement strand
CTGAAAAGATTGCTCCCTGTTCCACTGAATAGATTTGGCAGTATATTTGCATGCTGATTCTTAGGTGGTTCATTCTGTTCCTTGAATGTGTATATCTGTTTTTATACCAGTACCCCACTGTTATGGTTATTAGAATTTTGTGCAAAGTTTGAAGGCAGAAAATGTGAAACCTTAAACTTCATTGAATTTCAAGATTGTTTTGGCTATTTCGGGTCTCATGAAATTCTACATGAATTTTAGAAAGGGTTATTTATTTCTACAGAAAAAGGGGAATTGGATTCTGATAGAGATTTCATTGTATTTGTAATGCTTTGGGTAGTATTGACATCTTAAAATATGGTTTTTAACTAGTGAACATAATTCTTTTTCATTTACTTATATCTTCTTAAATTTGTCAGGAATATTTTGTAGTTGCTAGTGAGCTATTTTGTCTGGTTAAGTTTTTATGCTGTTTCATTGTTTTGGGTGCTATTGTAAATGAATTTTTTTCTTAGTGGTTCCTTCAGGTTGCTGCTTGAAAATATAGAATTGCATGTGGTTTTTGTATGTTGAATTTGTATTCTGCAACACTGCTGAATTTATTAATTCTGAAAGCTGTGTGTGTGTGTGTGTGTGTGTGTGTGTGTGTGTGTGTTTGTTTGAACCTTTTAGAATTATCTATATGGAATGTAGTACTTCTGTGAAGAGTTAAATTTCTCTCATGTTAGGATACCTTTAACATTTATTTTTTGCTTTATTGCTCTGTCCAGAATTCTTAATACTATCTTGAAGTGGTGAGAGAATACATCCTTGTCTTGTTATTGATCT
>NW_007235754.1:0-1000 GCF_000164805.1 Carlito syrichta | reverse complement strand
TTGGTGCCCTGAGAGCCCAGAAGGGAACGTCAGCGAGGCCAGTCCTGGACATTGACCCTATTCGGTGAGTTTGGAAGCTCTCATTTTCTTGAATTCTCTCACCTGTTTTTTTGGTATTTCCTAAAAGTGAAATTGCTGGAATCTGTGGTAGGTTATGCATTATTGCTTAGAAAGAGCTATAGATTTTTCCATAGGAGATTCACTTTTTCCATTTCATTATTTCTTTTTTTTATAACGGTTATATAGTGAATGTGTAGTGAAATCTCATTTTTGATTTGTATTGTTTTGTTTTGCTCTTATCCCTGTAATGAGAGCAGAAACAGGAAACCTAGTCAGAGTTTTAAGTGTACATACTGGAAAGTTAACTATAAACACTGTGTTGTACAGCAGGATTCTAGAATTTATCTATCTTGAATAAATGAGGTGTTGTTCATTGTTGTTCTGACACACTCCCCTAATGCTTAATGATGTTGTGCATGTTTCCATTATTAACCATTTGCATTTCTTCTTGGAAGTCGTGTCTATTCAAGGTTAATTTCCTATTTTTGAATGAGTTTTTTTATTGTGTGTTGTTCGTTTGTTGGCATTTACACACTGTATCATGTCTGTTGATTACTTAGAAGTATGATGTCAAATTTTTTCTCACATTTTGAGTTGCTAATTTTCTCTGTTGGAAATGTTCTTTGATACACAAAATTTTTTAATTTCAATGAAATCTGTTGTATTTTTCTGCCTGTTTTTTGTTATGTACAAGAAATAATTGACAAATTCAGTCGTGAAGTTTTCCTTCTGTGTACTCATCTAAGGGTCTTTATAGTTTCAACTCTTACCTTTTAGGTATTTTATTTATTTTAAGTTAAAAATTTTATGGTACAGGACAAGGGCTCAGATTTATTCTGTTGCGTGAGAGCATCCAATTTTCTGAGAACTATCTGAAAAGATTGCTCCCTGTTCCAACTGAATAGATTTGGCAGTATATTTGCATGCTGATTCTTAGGTG
>NW_007235753.1:0-906 GCF_000164805.1 Carlito syrichta | reverse complement strand
CTGTTCCATCAACACATCTCAAAAATCATCCACAATGACTCAGTAATCTTTATCCAATGAAACGGATTATTTTTGGTCTGCAGACCTGTTACAGAACATATTTATGTTGCTTTTGACAAGATGATTTTTGGTAATTTGTCACAACAGCCCTAAAATCAAGCACAAATGAAGATCATGGACAACCCAGATTAAATGTACTAAGGTTGTTGACATTTCTAATGCAAAAGATGAACTGATGCAAGTTTTTATGGTAGAAGCATATATCTGAAACCCACAACGTGCAATGAGGCATGTGTTAGTGGTAGAATAAAATTTTATGACTTTTAGATTTAATTGACATATGGCTGCCAACTTCTTGCAACTTCTTCAAGATTTTCAGATATACAAATATGTAAAAATTGAGAACTTGAGTATTCTCTAAAATGATAAATATACTTCACTATACATCATAAAACTAAATCCACAGAACACCCCTTGATATTCACAGTGCTCCATTTCACAGATGAAACCATTCTTCAGAGTACCAAGGTGGTTTGACCTAAGTCACATGATCTGCAATTTCTGAGGCTATGATTTGAACCAAGGGCTGCCTAATTTTAAATTTTAAATATATTCATTCCATGGTGCCTTTTTCCTACAGATGAGGCCAGGGTTTATAACATGGGAGAAGATATAATACCAGATGGTGCGATATTCACAGCTTCCTGCTCCCTTCGTCTGATCCCACACTGATTCAAATCTTCACTTCAGTCTCTTCTGTACCATTAATTCCTTGCACCATCAATTAAACTTTCCTCTTTTACTCTTTCGCAGTGAGTAGGGACATTATTCTAACCCAGATTCCTTCTTCCCTAGCTCCATCTTTAGGAGAGGAAGTTCCTATCTCCTGACAAGTCACTGGATATC
>NW_007235752.1:0-757 GCF_000164805.1 Carlito syrichta | reverse complement strand
TTAACTGTGACTGTGATTTGCATTTCCCTGATAGTTAGTAATGTGGAGCACTTTAATATACCTTTCAACAAATTTATATCTCTTTATACTGTCCTCCCTTCTCGTTATAATGGAGGACACCGCTGTTCTTTAAGCAAACTCTCAGCAGGGCCCTTTAGTGCATGCCCCTGTAAACTCAGAACCTGGATATAGTTGGCACTGGATAAGTTTGGGGAAATGATGCCATTTATGACCATGAGGGGGAGAAAAACAGAGTGAGAAAGAAAGAGATACACAGAATAGAGAGATAGAGAGAGAAAAGCACATACACTGAGAGTTGGCTCTGTAATAGTTTAGTAAACTGAGTATGATGTTCACAATATCAATCCCTGTTTCATGGAGACTGTTAATATTACCTTATATGGCAAAAAGTATTTTGCATTTTTCAGGGTAAAGCAAAAGGAAATTGCCACAGAGCGGGACAAACACAAGAAAGCATCTTTAGAAATAACAGAAATAGGTTGGGCTCGGTGGCTCAGTCTATAATTCCAGCACTTTGGGAGGCCAAGGAAAGTTGATTGCCTGAGTCTACAGTTTGAGATCAGCATGGGCAACTTGTTGAGACCTCATCTCTACAATAAATGAAAAAAATTAACCAGGCATTGTAGTGCACACCTGTAGTTCAGGCTACTTAGAAGGTTAAGGTGGAAGGATTGCATGAGTCCAACAGGGGTGGTGTGAGCAGGCCGCTGCACTGCAGCATGAGCAATGGGATGAG
>NW_007235751.1:0-7477 GCF_000164805.1 Carlito syrichta | reverse complement strand
AAGAGCTATCTGCCCTCTCCTCATGGCTCTCACTGGGCAAATCTAACCTGAAGCTAGAACACAAGGAATCCACTAGGCAGACCACAGACATCAATCTCATAGGCACAGAGCAGGTGAAGGAGGAGTGGACCAGAGGGCACATAAGACACATCCTGTGCAGAGGGCACAAGCTGGGATGTGGTTCAGAACCATCAGATAAGGATCATTTTGTAAGGTTCAACCTACTAATGGAATCGGAAGGCAGGTAAGATATAGGTCCAATGAGAGAAGCTCCTTTATTTGGACTTCTAATGATATGCACAATTTTTTGCAGGGTTCTGATAATGTTTCCCCAAGTATGCTCTGTGGAACATGAGTATCTCAAATATTTATGGGTGTTGTGAATGGGGCACAAGTTGACATTATCTAAATCATCTTGGAAGTGTTGCACTAAAGAATGTGAAAAAAGACTAATCAGAGAAGTGGATATCCCAATATTCACAGAAACTTTCTAGAAATGGATAGATTTTAAACTGGTTCTCAAAACTAATTGACTGAAGGAAGAAATTGCACATGAGTCTTCTCATAAACCAGCACTCTAAGGGCATATGTTTGGAAATATTGACATCTATCTTGCTGGAAAGATAAATTTTGCTCAGTTGTGTTTGACAGAGAAGGGCATCAGTAAGAAGACATAACGTGGCACACAAATATTTATTTCAATAATTGCATGGACTGTCAAAAACACCTAATGACTGGTGGGCTGTTTTCTTTAGGCCAACAAAGCTTTTGATGCCTTTGAAAACCTGTCAGATGGTTGGTGATCAAGGCTGTTATAGAGAGGTACATAATATGACTTTTATCTTCTTTAGTTTTGAATAGGGATTAATAATTTACTTTCATTTAATTAGACAAACTTACACTGTGACAAACTTCCCTTTTATTTTATAGATGCCTTGTTTTTGTAAAAACAGATGAATGAGGAGGTGACCCACGAGGGCTATGTCATAGCCAGAGTTTCCTGGGTAATGAAACAGTTTGAAATGCTCTGTAGGGCATCTGCAGGCATTAATGATTCCCTTCTAATTTCCATTGACCAAAAATCCATGAAATTGGCATAAACATAAAAGGAACCAACTGGTTCATATAATGGAAAAGGTTACAGGCTGTCTTGGTTTTGGGTGAGTTTTGATTCAGGGGATAAAATAACGCTGTTGATTCCTGATTTCTCCCTTTCTCTTTGCTTAGCCTTCTGCTTGTTGGCTTTGTAAGTTTATCCCAGCAGTTCCAATCTCATATTATTCTTAGGATTGATTTTTCCAACATTCCAAACCATCGCTGTGCCTCTTGGCCTATGTGACAATGGCTGCAGTATGACTGTGGCCAGAGGAACACTGTGCTGTGATGGGCCATGTGACCATATGGGTAACCACATGCCCCACTCTAGACCCGGGGGATGAGTCAGCTTCATCCAAAAGCACATGGTAGAAGAAGGAGAGGAGAAGCCCCACAGGATTACTCAGATGGGAGCTTGGTATAATCACAGCAGAGAAGCAGGAGCTAGAAAAGTCCAACCTCTTTTTATACAGAGGAGAAAACCAAGGGAAGAGAAGCCAATGGGATTTTCCAAGCTCATACAGCCATTGAAAAAAAAGATGGGTTAGGAACCAAAGATATCTAATTGTTAGTTTGGACTCCATTCTATTTGACAGTACATTCAACCAAACAAAGGCAAATGCCCACATAATGCAAGGTGCCTTGGACAAAAGGAAGGGCAATGAAAAAAAGTTCTTGTTTCTAGTCAGAGGGCTCACTATGCTGACGTTATGCCAGATGGAGATGCCTTCCAATGTTTCATTCTGAGTTTACATGGCCCCATCTCCCCATCCCTATACATTTGTCATTAGCTTTCTTTATGTAATAAATGCCTGAGACATGTACCAAGCAACTCAGTTTGCATGAGGCTATTATGCCACTAAAATTGGGTCTCACATTCTTAGCTAGTTATGCATGTCTGTGCAAAATGATTTAATTATAACATCAGGCCACATACAAGAGGGGATGCAAGATACTCTATCTTTTGAAGGATAGGCCCCTCATTGTACAGGCTTCCCCTGCTAGGAACCCATCAGTATCAGTGTACCAGCTAGCATTGTTGTGAGAGGCTACATTCAACTTCAGTGAATTTTTTTGGCAGGGGGAATTCTTTTAACATGTTTACCTATTTTCTGATAAGATTGATTTATGGGCATGCCTTCCCACACCATGCTGAATGTTCAGCAGTGTTTGACAAAAATTGGAATAACCCTCATTCCCTACTCTCCCTATTCCCCTTATCTTGCCCTGAGAGACTTTTTTTTCACTTAATGTAAAAAAGTCCTCAAAGGGAAACCTTTTTGCCAATGTGGAAGAGGTAAAACAAAAAACAGCAGAAGCACTAAAAGGCATCCAAATTGACAAGTCCTAAAACTCTTTTGAGCAGTGGAAAAAACATCTTGATAGTTGTATTGTACCAAACAGAGTAATTTCAAGGTGACTGATGTTTTAACATATAAGAATAAACACACAAGTTTTGGTCTCTCCTTGTAGACACAATGCCCACCCATTGCAGCATGCTCATTAGCAATTTGCCCTCCAATCAATTTTATCAATTTTGGTCACCCTAGAGTGGTGATGCAAATTTTAGCCTCCTTTAAAATCTTTTACATTTAAGACTCCATTGGCATCATTGATTCATCTCTGGGGAGATAGCCTCTTCATTTTGGTCTCTAATATGTATAATTCTGAATCTCTAGGTTAAAAACAGTGTGGAACAGAAGTAAGCCCCCACAATTGAAGGAACTTGGTTCTCTTCTGTCTTTCTTGCCTCCTGCATCTGCTCTCTTCTCCTCTTGAGGCCAGTACTCAAAACAGGGCTAACCTTTAGAACTGAAATCTAGCCGTGATGGAAATCAAGTGAACTGTTCAGAAGAGACAAAGCCTATTTCTAATTGATTATGGCCAAATTTACAATTCAACTCTTTCAAATGAATGCAAGGTACATGGTAGATACTCTGATGTCCCCAATGCAACATTGATAACTGTTGGATGTAAAATTTTAGTGTTCTAGAGTAGAGGCCAAAGTAAGCATCTCTCCTCTTTCTTTTTTTAAAGCAGAATAGTATTCCATTGTGTGTATATGTGTGTGTGTGTGTGGTGTGGGTGTAGGTGTGTGTATCACATTTTCTTTATGTTTTCATGTTTACAGACACATTGGTTCCATATCTTGGCTATTTTCAATAGTGCTATAATAAACATGAGAGTGCAGAGATCTCTTTTACACACTGATTTTATTTCCTCTGACCATATAGACAGGAGTGGAATTGCTGTATCATATTGTAGTTCTATTTTTAATTTTTTGAGAATCTCCTCTTTCCAAACTTTACTGTCATCAAAACCATGGATCTCTTATAATCACAATGACAATTTAATAAATGTAGAAAGCCTTGTAATTATCTTAAATGAGAGTAAGCAACTATCCAAGACATGTAGTATGAAGTCCCTGTGATTGAAAGTGTATTTCTTGCAGACAGAAGGTGTAAATACTGGTGAATAGAACTAGATGTTAAACAGTCTCTTCAAGCATGTGAAATTAATGAGACCAAATGTCCCAGCCATCTTCTCCAACATGTATACATCATCCCTGCAGAGTGTGGAGAGCCACATGATCAAAGTGGCTCTCCAATGGCCTACAGTCCAGCCTCCTAGTTCACATCTAGGCAGTCTTATCTACTTCTCCCTGCCCTATAGGAAGAAAAGACTTTAACTACACAATTTTTTTTGCCACTCTGGCCTCTAACCCAGCTGGATTGATTTTCTTTTTTTCCACTTTTTTGTCCTTAGGTAAACACAGAACAACATTTTTCACAATTTAACATTGTTCTTGTCTAAGCTAGTTATTTAACAAAAATTAATGAGAAAAAGCCTAAGAAATATTTGTGATGCTCACTCTTTTCTTGTTATGCAGTGTTTGAAGGTCTTCGCCCCATCTATAAGACATTTCACTTCAGGATGATTCCCCTAAGGACAACAATAAAGCAGGTGCTGTAAAACAAACAAATTAAAGTAATTTAAGACCTTGTGTCTTTTGGCTTTAGTGAGTTAGTGAGTAGTAGATCAGTGCTAGAAATTTCACTAGGATTGTGGCCATGTGAAAACATTCAAGGAAAAAGATGGAGAGAGGACAAAGAGAAAGCTCAAAGAAAGAATAAAAGAAAGAGAGAGATAGGGTCAGAGAGGGTAGTCTCTTATCTAAGTTCTCTGTCCAAAAACAAGTAGGTTCAGCAGAGTAATTAGTGATTTTACTTTCAATACCAGATATCTAGGATATATTATTGAAATGGTAGAAGTTAATTTTTTAAAAAAGACGAAGGAATAAAAAGAAAGCTGAGCTCATCAGACCCCTCCCATGGCAGACTGCTCAAGATGCTTCCCTTTTTACTGTGGCTTCTTGACTGGCATGTTGGAGAGACCCTGGAGATTTAGGGCCTCTGTATTCAGCAGAGTATTTGTCAAACTCTTCTGTGATCTTTGTAAAGAAGGTGAAACTGTGGCTCAGATGATAGCACAGCAAGATGGATTTATTACTGACTGGACATCCATCCATGAGAGAGTTAGATGAGAAATCAGCATCAGGCTGGAGGCAGCCCTTCAGTGGAAAATGGAAGGACTCCTGTTCAACATGTTGCAGATTTTTTTAAAAAATCAATGACAGATGAAGATACACAAGATATGTTGGCCAACTTGACAGGAAACATAAGGTCTAAAGGACCACTTCAGAAAATCTTTGATGGCAGAATTATTATCTAAAGATATATCCACATGCTACAACTAAGGACTAATGTTAGCTGGCTGACATTTAATAGTGTTTATTATCAAATTGTCAGCCAGGAAAGTCACAATAAAGAAAAGGCAAAAATATGCTAGAAAAAGACTTGTCTGTGGACCAGGTCACCTAGGGGTGCTTGTTAGCGACAGATGACTGGGACCCTTCCCTCTGATATTGCTTTGGGAAGCTCTGACTTAAAGATTTTTTTCTCACTGTAAATCCATATGAATCAAGATTGTAAGTAGCTGCCAAACTAATGCGATCTGCTCATTTGATTTTAGGGTACATTAAAACAATTACTTTCCCAGGAGCAAAGAAGAAATGAAAACAATAATCACATCTTCCATTTATTGACCATTTACTCTGGTGAGCCATTGTGCCAAGTATTTTACATACATTATGTCATTTAATAGTGACATCCTTTCCCATCCTTTCCATGTGGATGTTAATATCCTCATTTCTTAGATGGGAAAAGTGGAGTCCAGAGTAGTTCAGTGACTTGGCTGAAGTCACATGGTTTCTGAGCAACAGGGATGAGACGCGGATGAAAATTCCATTGTTGCTGTTTAGGAATACAATACTTGCTCTCACATTGTCTGGGCTGCCCAAAAAGGTGCGAAGTGTAGAGTTTAGTTCTGGTAGTCAGGCTGTAACAGAGTGCCAGACAAATTTAGCCTGTGTCCAGAAGACAGCATTATTATTTAGGACAGTGAGAGGATAAGCACATTATATGTGGTCCAATTAGTGGAAGGACAGATCTGGCCACTTAGTCTGTCATGGTAGGTACTTAGTAAATGTTTGCTAAAAGACTAACCTTAGGACAGGTGTGGTGGCTCACATCTGTAGTCCCAGTGCTTTGGGAAGCTGAGGCAGGAGCATCACTTGAGTCCAGGAGTTGGAGACTACAGTGAGCTATGCTTGTGTCACTACACCATAGCGTTAGTGACAGAGTGAGACCTGTCAGACAGAGTGAGTCCTTGTCTCAAGAAATAAAAATATTAAAAAGAGACTATCACTTTTTTTTTTTTTTGAGTTGGAGTCTTAGTCTGTCGCCCAAACTGGAGTGCACGGGCTCAGGCAATCCACTTACCTCAGCCTCCCAAAGGCGCGGGATTACAGGCTGAGCCACTGAGCCCGGCTGAGACTATCACTTTTTAAAAAAGACTTTCGTGGTGCCTACTGTTTTGGCTATCTATCATTACACAACAAACTACCCCAAAATACTGACTTAAAACACCAACAGTCATTTATTATTCTTCCCTCTCATGGTTCTAGGAGCTAACTGGGCTTAGCTGAGTGATGCTCATTAGGTCTTTCAAGTTTTTGAAGCAGATGATAATAAGAGATAGTGTAGGGGAAAAGAAATATCTTCTCCTCACCCATCACTAGGTTCATGACTGAGACCCCTATAACAAAAGACACATTTACAGGAGAAAAGAATATAACTCTATTTACTCTAAATTTAACATGACCTGGGAGCATTCATAAGGAAATGGAGATTCCCCAAAGCAAGCAAACTTGTGTATTTTTAATTCTACATTTGATAAAGATGTAGCTAGTCATGAAAAAGTAAGATTAGAAAAAGGATGTATCATCTAATGGTAATAAACTGAGGAGACTTTGCAAGACCTGTCCAGATTCTTCTTGGTGTCTCTGTATTTTCAGAGACAGGGATGTTTCTTTTCTCCATGGATAGAGAGGGCACCTCTGGAATAAAAGTTTTAATGACCTGATGCAAGGGGAAAGTGAGAATGACCTTCCAACTTCTGTCATTTTTCTCAAGTACTAAAGCACCATATTTTTGGGATAGTATGCCTAGAACCTTACCACTCAAATAACCTCAAAAGCTGTTGGACTCAAGCTATATGGCCACTCAGGGGCTCAAAGGCAGATGTCTTGGGTAAGAGACAGAGTCCAGAGGTAGCTGTAATGCCTTTTTCAACCTGCCCTAGCAAGTCACACAGTACTTTTTTTTTGTCAAGTTAGTCACAAAGACCTACTGTTTCAAGGGGATGAGACACAGACTCCACCTCTTGACAGGAGGGGAAAGATTCTGAGAAAGCTTATGGGGTTAGAAATGGTATCACAGCCATATTTGTAAAATTCAATCTGCCACATCTGCCTAAGAATATTTGTGGAGGAGGCAAGACACCAAAAGTGTTCTATAAGGACAGAGAGGGTGGATCTAAGGTGAGAGTATACAAGAAAAAGTAAAATGGAGACAAATCTGTGTTCAATAAAAAAAGGTGTTTTCAAGGTGTTGGATTCTCTTAAGGTGGAATAAATTTTCTGTCACTGAAGTACTAAGCAGGAGTTTTCAGAACATTCCTGGGGGCTGATAGAGTGAGGTATCTGATCCCTCCAACAAACAGTGTCCAGGACTAATCCACTAAAGGTGACAGCCTTGGGGATAGCAATTGGAGCAGGAAGTCATCACGAGAAATAGAAAGGTCAGAGGACTGGGCAAAGTTGAAAGTTAAATGTTTTTAAGTTTCAAAAATATTTTTAAAGTATAAGGCCTAGCCAGGCTCAGTGGCTCAGCCTGTAATCCCGTGCCTTTGGGAGGCTGAGGTGAGTGGATTGCCTGAGCCCGTGGGTTTGAGACCCTCCTAGGCAAATTGGCGAGACCTC
>NW_007235750.1:0-587 GCF_000164805.1 Carlito syrichta | reverse complement strand
ACCCAATTTTCTGCTGATACACCATCTTTCAGGAACTCTAGGCCCACGCCTGGGGCCTCCTTCTCAAAAGATCTCTGTCTGTTCATAATGATTCCAACTCCATAAACAAATGTATGCTCTTCTTTTTTATCCCTTTTTCCTTTTTTTCTTTGAGTTGGAGTCTCACTCTGATGCCCAGGCTGGAGGGCGGTGGCTCACTCCCGGCCATCACAACCTTGGCCCACTGGGTTCCAGCAAGCCTTTCCCTGACCTCCAAGAAGCAGGAACTACAGGCGAGTTCCACCATGCCCAGCTCATTTGGGATGAGTGGTAGAGATGTGGTCTCGGCGAGGTGCCCGGGAGTATCTCCACCAGCGGGCTCGGGCGGGTTGGTGGTGCCGGCCTCCTAAAGGGCTGGGATTACTAAGCTAATGCCCTGAGCCAGGCTTCAACCTATTGTAAAAAAAATAAACAGAAGGCCTGGCGCAGCAGCCAATGCCTGGAATCCCAGCGCTCTGAGAGGTCAAGTGGGGAGGATGTCTGGAGCTGAGGAGCCAAGGCCAGCATTGTGCAATTCATAGAGACCCCATCTCTGTACCCATCCAAAC
>NW_007235749.1:0-805 GCF_000164805.1 Carlito syrichta | reverse complement strand
CCACTCTGGCCACCATCTCCATAATACCAGGTCGTCTGAAGGGAGCCCGCCTCATAGTAGGGCTCCAAGAGTGGTGTGAAGGTTTCAAAGGTGGCCACTGGGCACATCCGTCCCTCATTCTTGGCCATGCATCCCACAAGACCTGCATCCACTCTCCACATTCATGCCCCACGGAAAACACACGTGTGAGGTCACGGAACAGATGGCCCTGATTTAGGGTGACTATCAGGCACAGTGGGGAACACCTCAGCCAGCCCAGGTTCTAGTCACCTAGTCTGCCACCTTTGGGTGGTGGGTGGGCCCCTTCATCTCCTGATCACATCAATGCCCCCCGCCCACACAGACCTTTCCCTGGGGAGCTGTGGACACCCATCATGACACACCTGGGAGGCCTGAGTCTCCATTGGGCAGGCTAGGGTGCAGCAACACTATCGTGGCTCCCAAGGCCTAGATCTAAGGAGCTCAGTCATTATTTGTGTCTCAGCCCCTGAGCAGCTGGGAGTCCGGGATCACCATGCCTGACTCAATTTTGGAGACCTCAACCAAGACAAAGTCTTTCCACATTTCCCAGGCTAGTCTCCGACCCCTGGGCTCAAGCTGCCTCCCACCTTGGCCTCCCAGGGCATGGGGCTGAGGGCCGTGTGCCATGGTGCCTGGATTGAACTCGCACGTTCTGTTGGTGGGGGCGATGCAAAGGAACACCCCGGGACAAAGGCGAGTGCATCTTTTGTCCGGGATTGCGGGCAATACCACATGCGACTCCTGTGTGTGTGTTCCCGTGAGCGACAAGGTTTTGCTACATGGC
>NW_007235748.1:0-732 GCF_000164805.1 Carlito syrichta | reverse complement strand
GAATGAGGAAACAGAGAAAATGCCACATGGAAAGAGCACTCTGTGGACTGGAAGTACACTCATGACAAGAGCAAGAGAGGAAGCCCAGATTCCTGAGATGCTCTTACATTTCTCTGGAGAGATCAAACTTGTGGCAACTTTGGATGTGGTACACCAAGTCTCCCCATCGAGGTACTCTATCATGAAAAAGAGGTTTTCCTGGGAGGGAAATCAAAGTAATCCCAATGTTTAGCTCCTTAGGAAAAAAAGAAACAAAAACTTCTTTTAACATGGGTTAGACAGTGTCAGAGGAACCAATCTTATCTTTAACTTACTCACAAAAAGACTGTCAACCTAATTTAGCTGATCTATAAATATGTATTTTTTTGAATCAGGTTCTCTGTTGCTTAAGCTAGAGTGGTGGCATGATCACAGTGCACCACATCCTCCACTTCCTGGGCTCAGAAGATCCTTCTACCTCAGCTCTCTGAGTCATTGGGACTACAGGCATGCACCACCATGTCCAGCTAATTTTATGGATATATATATAACTATATATATATCAATATGTCTATATTATATATATATAGAGAGAGGTAAAGACAAGGTCTTGCTATGATGCCTAGGTTGGTCTCAAACTCCTGGGCTCCAGTAATCCTCCCATCTCAGACTCACAAAGTGCTGGAATTACATGCGTGGGCCTCCACATCCAGCCTTGATCTATGTTTTTGAACCCCAGGAAGCCTGGGGCAT
>NW_007235747.1:0-1185 GCF_000164805.1 Carlito syrichta | reverse complement strand
GGCAGGTGAGCCGACGGGTCAGCTGAATTAACTAGTTGGCCGGCAAATGAGCTACGTGTGCTCTGCCATAACTAGTCATCTGGTGAATGAACTGACAGGTGAGCTGACTTACTAGTAGACCTGTGAGCAAACGTATAGTTAGCTGACCTGTTGGGCTTCAAGTGAGCCGACAAGTAAGTTGACCTGTTGGCCAGTGAGTGAGCCGACTAGTTTCGTAAACGGTTTGTATGTGAGCGAGCCTACTAATTTAGCCTCTTGGCAAGTGAGCGAGTCGACTAGTTTTCTAACCGGTTTGTATGTGAGCGAGCCTACTAGTTTAGTCTGATGGAAAATGAGGGAGCACACTAGATAGGTGAGCAGCTAGTTGAGTTGCTAGCCGACTAGTTAGCTAAGTAACTAAATGATGTGCTAGCTGACTTACCTAGCTAGCTGACTAGCTAACTGGCTATCTAGTTGACATAACTATCTAGCAAACAAGCTATCTAGCTGTCTAGCTAGCTGAATTAACCATCAAGCTGACTAGCTAGCAGACTTAACTAGCTGGGAAGCTGAGTAGCTAGCTGACTTAAAAAGCTAGCTGACTATTTAGCCTACTTGCTAGCTGACTTAACTACTAGCTGGCTAGCTACATGTTTTAACTAGCTGACTAGCCAGTTGGCTGGCTAGCTGGCTAGCCAGCTGACTTAACTAGCTAGCTACCTTGTTGGTTAGATGGCTTGACAGCTGGCTTAAATAGCTGGCTACCTGACTGGCTAGATGCCTACGCAGCAAGCTACCTAGCTAGTGGGCTTGCCAAGCTGGCTATCCAGTCAGCTTAAATAGCCAGCCGGTTGGCATGACAGTGGGATAGACAGCCGGCTTAACTAGCCAGGCACCCTGCTTGTTAAACAGCTAGCCAGCTGGCTTAACTAGCTGGCCACATAACTGACCAGCCTGCTAACCTACCGGTTTAACTTGCCAGCCACCTAGCTGGCCAGTCAACTAAACAACTGAATTAACTAGCTGACTTAACTAGATGATCAGCTTTCTAGCCAGTTGAACTAACTAGCTTGCTTCATAGCTATCCAACTGGCTATCCAGCTGAATTTCTAGGTGACTTATCTAGCTAGCCAGCTGTCTAGCCAGCTGACTTAAATAGCAAGCTACCTAGGTAGCCAGTGGGCTAGTCAGCTGACTTAACTTCAT
>NW_007235746.1:0-577 GCF_000164805.1 Carlito syrichta | reverse complement strand
TAATGTCGAGCAGATCTCCTCAAAAAATGATAGTTGATAATTTAATATGATTTTGAAATTTAGTAATAAATGTATGGAAATATGGGTATAAGCTGTAAATATACTCCATTTAAAATAATTGCCTAATATTATCTCCCTATCTTGACTATTGTGAATAATGCTGCAATAAACATGGGAATACAGATATATGCTAATTTCTTTTTCTTTGATTATATACTCAACACAGGTAAATCTGGGTAATATGGGAGTTCTATTCTTATTAATTTGAAGACCATTTATACAGTTTTTGATGATGGCTATTCTCATTTACATTTTATCAGCAATGTATGCAGGCTTTCTTCCACATCCTTGCTAACACTTAATTTGTCAATTTTTGATAATTAGCATAACATGTGTGAGGTTATATTTAACTGTGACTGTGATTTGCATTTTCCTGATAGTTAGTAATGTGGAGCACTTTTAATATACCTTTTCAACAAATTTATACCTCCTTAAGTGTGCTCTTTCTACTGTCCTTCCTTCTCGTTATAATGGAGGACACAGCTGTTCTTTAAGCAAACTCTCAGCGGGGCCCTTT
>NW_007235745.1:0-5623 GCF_000164805.1 Carlito syrichta | reverse complement strand
TTCCTGCACCATAGGTCATATCACACATTCCTTTTTAATTTAGTCAGATGTAAGCGACATTTAAAAAGTTGAATCTTCCCCCATTATATATCAGAAAATGATTGGTCTCATTTGCTCTCTCGCTGGGGAAAATGGTCATTTAGTGAATATGAAGACTATGTTGACCAGTTGGCAAAGCTAAGACTGGGAAGGTCAGCAGCAGATACAGTGGTTATTGTCCCAAGAGTCTTTTTTCAAGATAATCAAGTGTAGCAGTGAGGAACGAAAAACCAGGAGAATGTTGGAGGCTTCACTGGTCTTTTTGGATCATTCACTCAGGTAATTTTTCCATCCTAGACTTCATCAAATATCCCAAGAAAAACTCCATCCTAGGATAAAAGCTGAACTGCTGTCCTATTCATTAAGGTAGCTCCATGTAACTGCCAAAGATCAGGTGAATACATTTCTCCATGTAGAGTACCACTGCCTGGGTAACATGAGAATCTCTGCCAAAATCAATTTTGAAAATGAAAGTGGAAAAAAAAAGACAAGGGAAAATCATCTCACCTATAAAAGCTTATTCCTCCTCTGATCTTTGTTTCTTCCATAGTACTTGAAGTTATTATAAATATGAATTTTTTAATTTACCTATTTTTTTCTTATGTGTTGCAATTTTTCTATTGATTTTCTGAATCTCACTGCATCCTGATTGAAAGTAGAAATTTCTTTTATGTTTTCTTAATTGAATTTTAATGTAGTGTCATAGACTTTGGCATTACATTACAAAACATTAAGGTCTATATCAATAAAAATGTAAATAGCAATAATTGCACAAATGTTGAAAATGAAGGTATAAAGCAACTGAAGGAATGATGTCGAGCAGATCGCCTCAAAAATGATAGTTGATAATTAATATGATTTTGAAATTTAGTAATAAATGTATGGAAATATGGGTATAAGCTGTAAATATACTCCATTTAAAATAATTGCCTAATATTATCTCCCTATCTTGACTATTGTGAATAATGCTGCAATAAACATGGGGATACAGATATATGCTAATTTCTTTTTCTTTGATTATATACTCAACACAGGTAAATCTGGGTAATATGGGAATTCTATTCTTATTAATTTGAAGACCATTTATACAGTTTTTGATGATGGCTATTCTCATTTACATTTTATCAGCAATGTATACAGGCTTTCTTCCACATCCTTGCCAACACTTAATTTATCAATTTTTGATAATTAGCATAACATGTGTGAGGTTATATTTAACTGTGACTGTGATTTGCATTTCCCTGATAGTTAGTAATGTGGAGCACTTTTAATATACCTTTTCAACAAATTTATATCTCCTTAAGTGTGCTCTTTCTACTGTCCTTCCTTCTCGTTATAATGGAGGACACAGCTGTTCTTTAAGCAAACTCTCAGCAGGGCCCTTTAGTGCATGCCCCTGTAAACTCAGAAGCTGGATATAGTTGGCACTGGAAAAGTTTGGGGAAATGATGCCATTTATGACCATGAGGGGGAGAAAAACAGAGTGAGAAAGAAAGAGATACACAGAATAGAGAGATAGCTAGAGAAAAGCACATACACTGAGAGTTGGCTCTGTAATAGTTTAGTAAACTGAGTATGATGTTCACAATATCAATCCCTGTTTCATGGAGACTGTTAATATTACCTTATATGGCAAAAAGTATTTTGCATTTTTCAGGGTAAAGCAAAAGGAAATTGCCACAGAGCGGGACAAACACAAGCAAGCATCTTTAGAAATAACAGAAATAGGTTGGGCTCGGTGGCTCAGTCTATAATTCCAGCACTTTGGGAGGCCAAGGAAAGTTGATTGCCTGAGTCTACAGTTTGAGATCAGCATGGGCAACTTGGTGAGACCTCATCTCTACAATAAATGAAAAAAATTAACCAGGCATTGTAGTGCACACCTGTAGTTCAGGCTACTTAGAAGGCTAAGGTGGAAGGATTGCTGGAGTCCAACAGGGGTGGTGTGAGCAGGCCACTGCACTCCAGCATGGGCAATGGGATGAGACTCCAACTGAAAAAAATAAATAAATAACAAAAATAAGCCATGGTATCTTAAACTTTGGCCCACTTGCCTCCCTTGGGGAGGTGAATCCCCCCTCCAATTTACTTTCTAAATAAACTGTATTTTCTAATCTTAAAATAAGAAATAACATAAATAAATAATTCCATCAAGAAATGAATAACAAAACAAGTAGTTGGGGAGCAGAACTGACCAAACGGAAGAGAGGATTTCAGAGCAGGAAGACCAAAATATGAATTTAACACAATATATAAAAAATATAGAAAAAACCTTAGAAAGAAAGAAGAAATTATCCAAGAGATGTGTGAATTTATCAAGAAACCAAATGTATATCTGAGCAGAATGCCTGAGATAGAAAGGGAACAGAAAACACCCTGCAACAAACATACCATGTGGTCATTCAGAAACGTTCCTCAATGGCCAGAGAGATGACTATACAAGCAAAAGAGATTCAGAGATGACCAGAAAGACTTCTTATGAGAAGAACAACCACTAGACACAAAGTAATTTGCCTACACAGCATAGGTATAAAAAGAAAAAACTTAAAGACAGCAAGTGACAAAGTTCAGACTACCTGCCAGGGGAATTCAATAAAAATGACTACAAACTTATTTGCAGAAACACACCAGGCCAGAAGGAAATGGATCCCAATCTTTAATGTTCTCAAAGATAAACAATTTCAACCATGATTTTCTACTCAGACGGACTAATTTTCATCAGCAAGGGTGAATGAACGTTCTTCACAGACATCCAATCCGTAAAGAATATGCTTCTTTGTGACCAGCTCTATATCCCTGATGAACATGGATGCAAAGATTCTCAGTAAGATTCTAGAGAATCTCTTCCATCAACACATCTCAAAAATCATACACAATGACTCAGTAATCTTTATCCAATGAAACGGATTATTTTTGGTCTGCAGACCTGTTACAGAACATATTTATGTTGCTTTTGACAAGATGATTTTTGGTAATTTGTCACAACAGCCCTAAAATCTAGCACAAATGAAGATCATGGACAACCCAGATTAAATGTACTAAGGTTGTTGACATTTCTAATGCAAAAGATGAACTGATGCAAATTTTTATGGTAGAAGCATATATCTGAAACCCAGAACATGCAATGAGGCATGTGTTAGTGGTAGAATTAAATTTTATGACTTTTAGATTTAATTGACATATAGCTGCCAACTACTTACAACTTCTTCAAGATTTTCAGATATACAAATATGTAAAAATTGAGAACTTGAGTATTCTCTAAAATGATAAATATACTTCACTATACATCATAAAACTAAATCCACAGAACACCCCTTGATATCCACAGTGCTCCATTTCACAGATGAAACCATTCTTCAGAGTACCAAGTGGTTTGACCTAAGTCACATGATCTGCAAGTTCTGATGCTATGATTTGACCAAGGCTGTCTAATTTTAAATTTTAAATATATTCATTCCATGGTGCCTTTTTCCTACAGATGAGGCCAGGGTTTATAACATGGGAGAAGATATAATACCAGATGGTGCGATATTCACAGCTTCCTGCTCCCTTCGTCTGATCCCACACTGATTCAAATCTTCACTTCAGTCTCTTCTGTACCATTAATTCCTTGCACCATCAATTAAACTTTCCTCTTTTACTCTTTCGCAGTGAGTAGGGACATTATTCTAACCCAGATTCCTTCTTCCCTAGCTCCATCTTTAGGAGAGGAAGTTCCTATCTCCTGACAAGTCACTGGATATCTGTAGATATCCTTATCTTAGTCTACTGAAAGTGCTGTTTCAAAACCTTTACAAACATTAAAGGAGGTAATTTCAGATTTGATGACAGTGAAAAGCTTGTATTGTCCAGATCCCTCCTTATTACTTCTGTCCCTTCAAATCTGTTGACTTTGTTCTTTCCACTCATCATGTTCTTGCAGATCAAATTTGTTTTCCTAACATAAAGAAATTTAAAAAATAAGCAAACACCCCTCCCTCTACATTCTCTGAGCTCCTTAGTCTTTCAGATATGCAGATTGTACAAGAGCTAAGATTTATCCATGAGATTTTTAATCTAAGAAGAATTGTTGTGCTATCTCTCTTCACTGTAAAACATTCTCTGTCTCATGCAAAAATTGACAGCAAAAGATAACATGCTGGAAATATTTTGAAGAATAATGGGCAATCACACAGTCAGGGAGGGGAAAGACATTTTCTATCCCTTATTAGGTTCCTATTGCTGCTATAACAAAAGTTACCTTAACTTTATTGTTTTCAAAAAACATAAACTGATTTTCTTACAGTTTTGGAGGTGAGAAGCCTAACTGAGTTAATATCAAGTAGTTGGTTGAGCTGAACTTCTGGAGGCTCCAGAGGAGAGAATCCATGTCCTTGTTCTTTCATCTTTAAGATGAACCCACATTCCAGGCTCCATGGTCCCTTCTTCCATAACTTCAGCATCACTTTCCATTGTCCTATCTCATCTCTGACTGTGACCATCCTTACTCACTATTGTAAGGGATGGGAATTGCCACAAGCATTCCCAAACAGATGTATATTTACAAACTGCAAGAAACCATAAGTTGGAAAGATGAAAGTTTGAATGGGGAGAGATGAACAGTGAAAAGCCCACATCAACAGTCAGCTATCAATTAGGACAACTAGAGCTCAAGTTCAGTTACCAGTCAAGGACAAGTGAACTCAAAGTCCATGTGGATACATTTAAAAACCTATAGTTGTTCCACCAGAAAGGTGAGGAAGTTATGGTGTGTATACATCTATCCTATCACTAATTGAAGGCTGTCATAGAAGACACTCATTTCAGGCCCTGTATTCTGACACATATGCAGGCAGAGCTGCCTTCCAAGCTTCAGAGATAGACATGAGGGGCCAACAGGACCATGGGAAGACAGTAGAATTGCAATGAAGGGGCTCAGATTGGGGATTCAGATTGAATGGTTTCATTCATACAGAAAAAAACAAGATATGGAATGTCAACCCAGAGCTGTCTCTTTCTAAAAGTGGATCCTGGATGTTGCAAGCACATTTCTTTAAAATCAGTCTCATGAAGGCTGGAGGACAGGGGTGAACAGGCTGCACCCCTGTGGTTTGCCCACCTAGAATTGTGCATCTGTATTCTCTCTAGGGATCCCAGGCTGAAGTCCCCAGATACTGATGTAATTGCTTCTACTTCTCCTGCTTCTGTACCTGCCTGGGATACCCTGGGAAAAGGAAGAGATGGTATAGAGTTTTAAACCTGTGTCCACATTTTAACTGGATTCAAGAGATTTCTCCACATACTTGGGCAATGGCTTGTCAGGAGATAGAGACTTCCTCCCCTCAAGATGCAGACAGGAAGATGGAATCTGGGTTAGAAAAATGTCCCTAATCACTGATAAGGTGTAAAAGAGGAAAGGGGAATTAATAGTGTGTGGCAGGGACATGCACTGAGCAGCAACGCCCTGTACTTATGGGAGAGGGTTGACTGTTGGGGACTTTCTCCAGGGTTTCCCCCTCAACTGCTCTCAAGAAAGTCAGACTCCATGGGAGTCACACCTGAGGTTCTGGGAACAAGCTTGTGGAGAGTGCATCTCAGAGCATTA